>NC_052405.1:20185241-20288407 GCF_009389715.1 Phoenix dactylifera
CAATAGTAATTTTTATTGTTTGGAGTATGTAGCACTACCATGACATATATTCAAAATTGTTTAAAGTTTATTTCATTGATTATATGGATGAATCCAACCTTAAGTTGCAGCAAAGTGTGGATTGAGTCGACCCCAAGATTGATTGAGTCGACCCTAAGATTGATTGAGTCGACCCCGGCACATCAAGAAACCATCTGGCACACTTCTGCAAAAATGGCACGGATGAACAGTACTTGGGTCGACCCAAGAAAAGGATGAGTCGACCCAATCCTCAAGCCTCAAGAAAACAGTTCTCTGGAAACCCTGAGAGGGTCGACCCAAATGAAACTTGAGTCGACCCAAACTTGAGTCGACCCCAAGTTAACATGAGTCGACCCAAAGGCAATGACATTCAAAAATAGGTTCTCTGAAAACACTGAGAGGGTCGACCCAAGTGGAAGTTGAGTCGACCCAACTGAACCTTGAGTCGACCCAAAAAGTGTTGAGTCGACCCAAGTGAAGGAAGGCTGAAATACAAGGTTCTGTGGTTTCTGAGAGGGTTGACCCCAATGATGCTTGAGTCGACCCAAGTGAAAGTTGGGTCGACCCCAGTAAAAGTTGAGTCGACCCAAGCACGGGCAGAAGTATAACGGCTAGTTCTGCAGAAGTACTTTCAAACCTCCCAACAGTGAGTAACGGCTAGTTTTTGAATTCTAACCATTGGGGCTTGTCCAATGGATGAAGAAAACTATTTAAAGTGACACTATTCATCAGAGAAAACATCCTTTTGCAAAATATCAAAGCTTACACAAGAAAGACAAGTGCCCTAATCTTCTTCATCCAAGTGCTTCATTCAAGAGTCAAAAGAAAGTGGTTGAGCAGATTCCAAAAGATATTAAGAGCTCCATCCACCTTTGAAGAGTGAAGCATTCCTGACAAAAAAGAGAGAAGTTTCATCAAGCGATAACTATTCTCTAAACTCTTCTTTGTAGCTTATAAATGTTATATTTGCTCATCTAGGAGTTTCAACATTCTTCTTTCTTTTTAATCACCTTGTAAAGATTTGTTGGTGAGCCCGTAAAACCAATGGTGTAGGTTTATTGGTGAATCCATAAAACCAATTGTGAAGGTTCGTTGGTGAGCCCGTAAAACCAACATAGGTTCTTGGTGATCCCGGAAAACCAAAGTGTAAAGGTTTTTGGATTGTGAGCCCGAAAAGTAATCCAACTGTAATCCGCGGAATTATAGTAAATTTCCAAGGGGTCGCTTGGGGAGTGGACGTAGGTGCTTAGGAGAGCACCGAACCACTATACTTCTTGTGTGTTTGTATTGTGCATTGTTCTAATTTCACTCACTCATCAATTGACTAAAGTAAGATAGTAAAAATTAAGAGAAACCAATTCACCCCCCCTCTTGGCTTGTCACCTTGGGCAATAGTGTCTGAGCAAGTAGTGAATGCCATAGGATCTAAAAGATCTAGACATGAGATAAACCAGAAGTATTTGTGGCACCTCAGGCTTGGCCATATTGGAGAGGACAGAATGAACAAAATGGAGAAAGATGGGCTTCTTGGCCCATTGACTTCCGAGTCATATCCAGTTTGTGAGTCCTGTCTTCAAGGAAAAATGGCTAGACTACCTTTTGTAGGACATGGGGAGAGGACCACTGAAATACTTACCCTGGTATACACTGATGTGTGTGGCCCATTTGATGTGTCAGCCAGGGGTCGTTATTCGTACTTCATTACCTTTACCGATGACTATTCACGATATGGGTATGTGTATCTTATGAGATACAAATCTGAGTCTTTTGAAAAGTTCAAAGAGTTCAGAAATGAAGTAGAAAAACAGATCGAAAAAATCTTTAAGGTTCTTCGATCAGATCGGGGAGGAGAATACCTTAGTGTGGAATTCCGGGACTATCTCAAGGAGAATGGCATAGTCTCACAATGGACGCCTCCAGGAACACCTCAACTCAACGGGGTGTCAGAAAGGAGGAATCAGACTCTATTGGATATGGTCAGATCAATGATGAGCTTCACTGATCTACCTATGTTTCTTTGGGGAGATGCTTTATTATCCGCAATTTACTTATTGAATGGAGTTCCCTCTAAATCCGTTCCTACCACACCGTATGAGATATGGCATGGTAAGAAGCCGAGTCTTGGTCATCTCAAGATTTGGGGATATCCGGCCCACGTCAAGCGACTACAGGCGGACAAGTTAGAGCCTAGGACCATAAGTGCTCGTTTCATAGGATATCCTAAAGAGTTATTAGGATACAATTTTTACATCTCAGAGGATCACAATGTGTTTGTGAGCCGACATGCCGTCTTCTTGGAAAAACAGTTTATCCTTGATAGAGATAGTGAGAGGAAAATTGAGCTTGAAGAGAAAGTCTCTGAAAAGCAACGAGTAATGGATCCTATAGAACCTATTCATACAGAGCCAGTACACATAGTACCTCCTCCACCTCGTAGATCTAGTAGGGTCTCCTATCCTTCCGATAGATACTTAGGTATACTAGTAGAGGACACCGAGAAAATGTTCCTCATGGGAGATAGGGAACATATACAGGATCCCAATACCTACAATGAGGCGATATCTGATATCGATTCCGAAAAATGGCTGGAAGCCATGAAGTCAGAGATAGACTTCATGTATTCCAACCAAGTCTGGACTTTAGTAGATCCACTAGAAGGTATAGTACCTATTGGATGCAAATGGATCTATAAAAGGAAGATATGTTCGGATGGAAAGGTAGAGACCTATAAGGCAAGGCTAGTGGCAAAAGGGTATAGTCAGGGCGAAGGCATTGACTATCAGGAGACCTTTTTACCTGTAGCCATGCTGAAATCCATTCGAACATTGCTTGCCATTGCATCATTTCATGATTATGAAATTTGGCAGATGGATGTGAAAACTGTTTTCCTGAATGGATATCTTGATGAAGATATCTATATGGAGCAGCCTTTGGGTTTCACTTCCAGTGATGGAGATCACAAGGTCTGCAAGCTGCAAAGGTCTATCTATGGACTAAAGCAAGCATCTCGAAGTTGGAACACTCGTTTCAATGATGCGATCAAATCGTTTGATTTCATCAAGAACGAAGAGGAACCGTGTGTTTACAAGAAGGTTAGTGGGATTGCTGTCGTGTTCCTCGTACTGTACGTGGATGACATCCTCTTGATTGGGAATGATGTTCCCATGCTAACCTCGGTCAAGGTTTGGTTGTCAAAAGAGTTCTCCATGAAAGACCTTGGGGAAGCATCCTACATTTTGGGGATTAAGGTCTATAGAGATAGATCTAAGAGGTTGCTTAGCCTATCACAGAAGATGTACATAGAAGAGGTGCTGAAAAGGTTCAGCATGGAAAACTCCAAAAGGGGTCTATTACCTCTTAGGCATGGGATTCATCTCTCCAAGAAAATGTGCCTCAACAAATCTGAAGAGATTCAACGCATGAGCAGGATCCCTTATGCTTCTGCAACAGGGAGCCTCATGTATGCATGCTGTGTACACGACCTGATATAGCCCTTGCTGTGAGTGTCACTAGCAGATATCAGTCGAATCCAGGCAAAGAGCACTGGATAGCTGTGAAGAACATTCTTAAGTACTTAAGAAGAACTAAAGATTTGTTTTTAGTCTTTGGAGGAGCATCAGAGTTAAAGGTAGAAGGATACACAGATTCAGACTTTATGATTGATATTGATGATAGAAAGTCTACATCTGGATATGTATTCTTGTGCAATTGTGGTACGGTAAATTGGAAGAGTTCCAAACAACCGATCATTGCTGATTCTACCATGGAAGCTGAGTATATCGCCGCCTCTGAAGCTGCAAAGGAAGCCTTCTGATTTATGAAATTTATTGCAGAGCTAGATGTAATGCCATAAGATGCCATCACACTCTACTGCGATAATAATGGCGCCATAGCTCTTGCTAAGGAGCCTAGGTCTCATCAGAAGTCCAAGCATATAGAGCGGCGCTTTCACCTCATACGCGACTATCTCGAGAAGAAATATGTCGAGGTGCAGAGAGTAGACTCCACGGACAACATGGCGGACCCGCTCACTAAGCAGCTAAGTCAGCAGAAGACTGAAGCCCACCTTGAGAAGATGGGACTTAGATATATGTCTGATTGACTTTAGTGCAAGTGGAAGATTGTTAGATGTATGTCCTAGAAACCAATCTGGCGGACACATTATTAATTCTGGAACATAAATTTGTACTTGACTTTATTATTATTGAATAATAAATGGGCATTCTTTTCATTCATATTGTTTATGTGTCTATGAATCGTCCAAGGAATTAATAAGATGATGATACATATTCTCAAGAGTTGAGAATTTGAGCCATGTATCATTGATGATTAATTTTTAAATGCTCCTGATCAATGGATCATCACGAGGACAGTGATCGATCCGATCAGTGCACAGATCGCTTTCCTTATGAATGGACGAGACTCGAGTCCACAGTGTAGGGACACTGAAGTGATAGTGCAGGTGCTTGTTAGAGAACAAGGGTACTGAGTGTGACCAAGACAAGAAGTCACTTGGATGTCTATCCACTCGTCAGTGACTTACTTGATGTTGCAGTAGTATGACTGGTCCTTTGACCTGCGGTGCTTCGGCTGCTCACAGTAAGGTTATTGCAGTTTGACTACACATACATATGGTCTCTAGTCATATAGGTCCTTGTAGTGTAGATTGGCTGCAGTAAGTTCACTGTAGGAGTAGGGTACGTACCTACATGGAATCTATCGATCTTGATAAAAGAGGAGAGATCCTATGTAATTTATTAGACTGAGTTCTAAGACCTTGGCCAGGGCAATAATATACAGTGGAGAAAGAGTTTTCCACTATCGAACTCAAATCGAATAAATCAAGACATATGACAGACGACGGGGTTTGACGAGTTAGTCATGACCTCCGATCTGTAGGGATCCACGATAGAAGAACTGTATCATACGATAACTGCACCTAGAGGTTCATCATTCTATTCTGCTGGGTGGCCACTACATACTGCTAGGTGTCACTGGTGGATGGTGAGACTCACAGGGATCATCTTGATGGTCGATAATCCCTGGTGAGTTGAGTTGAAATTGTTTCAACCCATTGAAAGGAGTTTTCAATGATATTGTGATAGAGATCGCAATATATCTCACTACCAGTCAGAATAGAACCTATGGGGTCACACACATTAGAAGTATTGACCGATCCGATGGTTGAATGTGATTAGGAATCACAAATAATCAATTAGATTGATAAATAGTTAACCCGCTAAGAGTTAGTGGTTAGAAGAAGGAATAATTGCAATTGGATTGCAATTTAATTTAATTAATTGGATTTAATTAATTGGACTTGATCATGAGTCCTACTTGGAGTAGGATTTATGGAGTCCTAATTGGATTAGAATTTCAAATTAAATTAGAGTCCTACTTGGAGTAGGATTTCTAAAGCCCTAATTGGCTTAGGGCTGAAATTTAATTAAATCCTAATTAGATTAGGATTATTTTAAGTCCTAATTAATTATAATTTTAATCTAATTAATTTCATGACTCCTAATTGGATTAGGATTGAAGAGTTCAATAGAGTCATGGTTCAATTAAATCCTAATTAGATTGGGATTTGGAGGAAATTTAAATGGGTTCACATAGATCCTATTTTGAATGGGATTAGACCCATGCATTAGACCCAAACCATCTTACCATTTCATTTGATTAAGTGGTTAATTAAAGGGGTTATGAGGGAGGGGCGTAGGCCCCTTGATTCCTTGCGTGAGAAGAAAAAAAGGAGGGGCATAAGCCCCTCCTTGCTGCCGAACTAAAAGGATAAGGGTGAGCTCCTAAAAAATAGGAGCTCATCCTTATCCCATGGGAAGATAAAAAGAGGAGGGGTTCGACCCCTCCTCTCATGAGTTCTTCTGGGGATCTCGGCAGCAACTCTTCTCCTTTCATTCCTCCTTCCAGCCGCAAGAGAAAAGGGAGAAAAAGAAATCAAGGCGTGGCGTTCTTCTTCCTCTTTCTTGGATCCAGCGCAGGAGAAAAAGAAAAGGCTGAAAAGGGCTTGTTTCTTCTTCCTTTGATCCATCATTCTTCTTCCTCTTCCCTTAGGCATTCAAGAGTTGAATGATAGGGAGGATATCAACCATCTAAAGCCATCTCTGCAAGGGAGTTAGCACCCCAGGAAGATCCAAAGGCTTCGATCGACTCATTGCTTCGTGTGGATACCCGTAGAGGCCGGACGCGTGTACGGCTTCCACTGAGCCTTGATCAAATACCATGTAAATCAGATTTGCGGAGACTATCTACCCGCACAAGGTGAAGATCTGATCTTCTTAATAATTTTAAAACAGTTTAAAATAATTTAATTCTAATCTATCTACAAACGAAAGTTTTTAAAATATGTTCATGCGATGAACGGATCCCGCATATGTTTTTCCTCTGCAATTTGAAAATTATTTCGAAATTTTCATGGCATATGAGGGATGCTAACAGGAAGATGCTTGGGGGATCCGATTGCTGGGGTACGGAAGAGATGGGTGCTGTGGGATCCGGAAGCTTGGAGCTGGGGAGGATGGACGACCGTGATGCACTGCGGGAGGAATCAGATCGCGGAAGGATTTGGCTGCGGCTGAAACGCGGGATGAGCTGAGCTCAAACCCAATGTTATTGGGTCTCTTGGATTACTTGCACTCAAACGCAAATACAACGTTAATTAGTTAATTTTATTATTAATGATTAGCTAAAATACTAATTAAGATGGTATGACGATTGCACTTTTGTGCTCTCATCACACCCCCCAATTGGCTTATTGCTAGTCTCTAGCAATTTAGTGCAGAAATGAGAGTGCAGAAGTTTTTATTTTTATTTTTAGTATTTATTATTATTATATATATATATAAACTAAAATAAATACTCACTTTCGTAGAACAACACGATTGCACTTAGCACGTGCAACAAGCCATTAAACTCCTAGGTTACCCTAGTGGACGAGTGTTGTCTCGTGAGGGTTTGCAGTGAAATTACCCTCAAACTTCATCAGTTAGGAATTTCCAATTTTTCACTCGAAATTTGAATAAGTATTACTGTATGAAACTAGAATTGCAAGGACAATAGAGACTTATTGCTATCATATTTAAGCAGAGTCTAACTCAAGTTTCATTACACCCTATCTATCTGCTAACAAGTCAAGAATGTAGTGAGGTGCAAGATAGTATCATATAAATGAGTGGCTTTCACTTACTTCCAACATGATCACTCCAATTTTCAAGACTTTTTAGAATTAAATGGTAATGAACACCCCAGATTTATTTATTTATTTATTTTTATCAGACTGAATGCTAAGAAGAATGACTTGTGCAATATATAGCCTTATTAAGCTTTCTAACTGACCCATGTAGCGAGTGTTAGGCCAATGACTTCCGATCCAGATGGCTCAGGACACTCGGTGTAGAGACACCCTAACAGGCTTAATAATTCAAGTTAACCAGGCTTCAAGACCAAATTAGTCACTCAGAGTTTAATCTCAATCATTCTCACCTTTTTACGCGAACACTCGCTGCTTGCCAGGCAAGAGGCTCGGTTACTCAGTGAGAAGACTTACAATAAACACATTATTTTATTTTATTTTATCTTTCTTTTTTTCTTCTCTTTTTTTTTGATTAGGGTGTTCATCACACATATAACTTTAAATTATCCCGAAAATTAAAAGTATTCATATTAGTTGCAAGTTTACATACCCCCTATTCATGTGCTTACGTGTAGGTGCTAAATCATCTTGTATCACGTTAGCAGAAGATAGGTGGGACGACAACTCAAGCTAAAACTGCTATCATATTCCTTAACTCAAAGCTATTGTCAAAGCAATTCCTAGTTTGTACAGCCAAAAAAATTAGAGTTTGAGTTAAAAATTTGAAATCCTTTTTTTTAAATTGCATAAAAAATCAAAAATATTCTCACCCCTATACCTAAATCTAACATTGTCCTCAATGTTAAAGAAAATTTAAAGCAGTAATAGGACAGAGAAGAAGTTACCTGATATGGGTAGGTAAAGTGACAATTGGGGCAAAAATCTCCAAACCGGCATGTTAGTAATTTATTGAAATTATTATTATTATTATTTTATTTTTTAATAATATTTACATGTTGGGTTGCCTCCCAAGAGCACTAAGTTTTATGTCTTCAGCCAGACATAATATAGATTCACTCATAATAGACAGGGTCGGTCAGAAGTGTCTCCTCGACTTCTGGACTCAGATACTCAAGGTATGATTTTAAACGATGTCCATTGACTTGAAACGACCTACCATCCTTAGTATTGCATGTTACTACCGCACCATACGGATGCACTTTTTCTACCGTGTATGGGCCAGTCCAGCGAGATTTAAGTTTTCCAGAGAATAGATGTAATCGAGAATCGTATAAAAAAACTTTTTATCCTTGGTGAAACTCTTTACGTGTAATTATTTTATCATGCATGACTTTCATGCGATCTTTGTACTTCTTAGCACACTCGTAAGCATCGTTCCTAATTTCTTCAAGCTCGTCGAGCTGTAGCTTTCTATGTTCTCCTGCCTTGTCGAGATCGAAATTTAGATGTTTGATTGCCCAATAGGCCTTGTGTTCTAACTCGACAGGTAAATGGCAAGCCTTGCCATAGACAATCCTATATGGGGACATTCCAATTGGTGTTTTGTAGGCCGTTCGATATGCCCACAATGCATCTGTTAACCTAAAGGACCAATCCTTTCGAGATGGATTGATAGTTTTTTCAAGGATGGTCTTGATTTCTCTGTTGGAAATCTCAACTTGTCCACTCATTTGTGGATGATATGGTGTACCGACCTTGTGGATGATGTTGTACTTCCTAGCAAGGGCTTTAAAAATTCTATTGCAAAAATGTTTCCCTCCATCACTAATGATAGCACGAGGGGTGCCAAAGAGAGCGAAGACAGACTCCTTAAGAAACTTGATCACTACTTTGTGATCATTGGTCTTACACGCGATAGCCTCAATCCACTTGGACACATAGTCAACAGCTAGGAGTATGTACTGGTGCCCAAATGACATAGAAAAAGGATCCATAAAATCAATACCCCAAACATCAAAGATTTCTACAATTAAGATCGGGTTCAGGGGCATCTCACTTTTTCTTGGAATTTTTTCTAGTCTTTGACATCGGTCACATGCTTTACAATACTCGTGTGAGTCATGAAATAGTGTGGGCCAATAGAATCCGCACTACAAAACCTTTGCAGCCATCTTTTTACCACTGAAATGACCATCATAAGCGTGTTCATGACAAAAGGAAAGGACTTTCCTTTGTTCGTATTCAGGGATACACCGTCGGATGATCTGATCAGGGCAATATTTAAATAGGTATGGTTCATCCCAAAAATACCACTTCACACGAGCTAGGAATCGAAATTGCTCCTGTTTGGTCCAAGAGCTGGGCATTTGTTCAGTAACGAGGTAGTTGACTATATCAGCATACCATGGAACATTGGTATGGAAAATCATCATTAGTTGTTCATCCAAAAAAGTTTCGAATATAGGTAAGGATTCTGCAGATGACTCAACAATCAGTCTGGACAAGTGGTCAGCTACTACATTTTCAGATCCCTTTTTATCTCGAATTTCGAGATCAAATTTCTGGAGCAATAGGATCCAACGAATGAGCCTTGCCTTAGCATCCTTCTTTGTGAGAAGGTACTTAAGGGCGGCATGATCGGAATAAATAAGAACCTTAGATCCTATCAGGTAGGGGCGAAATTTATCTAGAGCAAAAACAACTGCCAACAATTCTTTTTCAGTGGTGGAATAGTTGAGTTGGGCATCATTCAGAGTTTTGCTCGCATAATGAATAACATGGAAAAACTTCTCTACTCGCTGACCTAAGACAGCACCTATGGCATAATCGAATGCATCACACATGATTTCAAAAGGACGACTCCAATCAGGACACCTTATGATGGATGCTGAAGTCAATTCAGACTTCAGTCTTTCGAAAGTAGTTACACAAGTTGGTGAAAAATTGAAAACAACATCTTTGGCCAACAAATCACATAAGGGTTTTGATATTTTGTTGAAATTCTTGATAAAGCGGCGGTAAAAACCCACATGCCCTAAAAATGATCGAATTTTTCTAATAGTCTTAGGAGGTGGCAATTTAGCAATTAGCTCTACTTTGGCCTTATCCACCTCAATTCCCCTTTGTGACACAATGTGTCCTAAAACAATACCTGATTCTACCATGAAATGACACTTCTCCCAGTTAAGAACTAACTTTTTCTCTTTACAGCGTTCTACAACAAGTGTCAAGTGGTGCAGACATTCATCAAAATTGGATCCAAATACAGAAAAGTCATCCATGAAAACTTCTAAAAATTTCTCCATCATGTCGGAGAAAATACTCATCATACACCGTTGGAATGTAGCTGGTGCATTGCATAGCCCAAAAGGCATGCGACGATAGGCAAAAGTACCATAAGGATAGGTGAATGTGGTTTTCCCTTGATCCTCACGTGCGATAGGGACTTGGTTATATCCAGAATAACCATCGAGGAAACAGTAATGAGAGTGGCCAGCTAAACGTTCTAGCATTTGATCGTTGAAGGGTAGAGAAAAATGGTCTTTCCTAGTTATGGCATTAAGCTTCCTATAGTCGATGCATACTCGCCATTCCGTTTGGACTCGAGTAGGGACTAACTCATTGTGATCATTTTTTACCACAGTGATGCCAGACTTTTTGGGTACGATTTGAACTGGGCTTACCCACTGACTATCAGAAATAGGATATATAATCCCTGCATCTAAAAGCTTGATGAACTCGGCTCGAACTACGTCCTTCATGATTGGATTAAGTCGCCTTTGTGGTTCTCTAGAGATTTTTGCATCTTCTTCTAGATGAATTTTATGTTGGACCACAGAAGGACTAATCCCCTTAATATCAGCTATAGACCAACCGATAGCTTCCGATTCTTCCGAAGGATACTTAACAACTTCTCTTCCTGTTCTTTAGTTAGATTCGATGCAATTATAACAGGTAAGGTCTTGTTGTCTCCTAGAAATGCATACTTTAAGTTTTCGAGAAGGTCTTTAAGTTCTAGCTGGGGAGGTTTGACATTGGATGGCACTAGCTGAGATTCCAAAATAGGCAATGATTCAAACTTGGTGGCCCATCTACTAGTATCCATCACAAGAATGGAATCTAATAATGCATTAACCTCCTGACTTGATTCACAATCTTGACCAAAATTAGCCAAACATCTTTCCAATGGATCTGAATAACTCGACTCTTCAAAAGAACTACTAATTATGTTCTCAATCATATAAATTTCTTCCAAATCGTCCATCTCAGTTGACTGACTACTACTATGAAAAATATTGAGTTGGACAGTCATGTTCCCAAAGGCTAGAGTCATTATTCCATTTTGGCAACTAATCACAGCATTTGAAGTGGCAAAAAATGGTCTACCTAGGATTATCGGGATGTGACTTTCTGGATTTTTTACTGGTTCAGTTTCAAGGATTACAAAATCCACAGGGTAGTAGAACTTATTAACTTTTACAATCACATCCTCCATAATTTCTTTGGGGTACTTTACAGTCCTATCTGCTAACGAAAGAGTGATGTTTGTGGGTTTTAATTCTCCCAAACCTAACTCTGTGTAAATAGAATAGGGTAACAGGTTCACACTAGCTCCTAAATCTAGGAGAGCTCTTTGAATGATGGTTTCTCCTATTTTAATTTTAACAGTGGGGCAACCAGGGTCCTTGTATTTTGGGACAATCTGTTGTTGAATAAGAGATGAGGCTTGTGCCACCATCACAGCTTGCCTAGGAATACTGGTTTTCCTTTTCACCGTGGTTAGGTCTTTTAAGAATTTTGTGTAGGAGGGGATCTGTCTGATGACATCTAGGAAGGATAAATTTATTTGGACATTTTTAAAGACTTTCATGATTTCATCGTACTGAGATTTTTTCTTTGAGTCTTGTAGTCTACTAGGAAAGGGAGCCTTGGGTGTGTACGTCTCTATTGGTTTCTCCTCTATTCCTTGTGTTCCCTATTCTTGTGCCTTTTTCTGAGTGGGGTTCGGTTCATGCTTTTCTTCTTTTTCTTGTACAGGAAGTTGGACTTTGTTGTCCACTTGCTTGCCAGACCGTAAAGTGGTAATTGTCTGGACTTCATGGGTAGGGTTTCCATTAGAATCAATCTGAAACTGGCCTCTTGGCCCTTGATTCTGTTGCCTACTAGGGTTAGGCACTGGCTGACTGGGCAATTCACCTCTCTTCTTATCCCCTAAAGAGTTAGCTATTTGGCTCAGACTAACCTTAAGTTTTGCAATCGCTTACGCATGGAATTGGTTAGTCTGGGTTTGAACCATGTTGGTCTATTGTTGCTGTTGGATGAAGTCTTGTTGCTGCTTCATCATGTTATCCATCATGGCTTGCAATGATGTAGTTTGCTGAGGGATAGGGGCACTATAAGTAGAAATAGGTGGAGCCAATGATTGGTTTATTTGTGATGGATCTATCTTGAAAAAATTCTTCTGAAAACCTGGTGGACCACCTTGATGCTGAATAGGTTCATTTTACTTGTATGAGAAATTTGGGTGGAACCTATTATCAGGATGGTAGACTGGGCTGAATGAATTGGGAGTGGATTTCTTAAAGGCATTATATGAATTAAGAGCATTTTCCTGCTCAGCCTTAATTTTGGGTAAACTAGGACAACACTCCACTAGATGCTCAGAACTGTTACACAAGATACATAAGCCCTGTGGCTCGTGTTCCACTTTCATGATGGGATTTAACTCTTTGTATGAGTTCAAGTTAGTGGAAACAGTAAAAGCATCCAACTTTTTGCTCAGATTGTTCACCCCATTCACCAGATTGGACATAACATTCTTGAGTTCTGGGTCTGTTTTTATTCCGTATGTACTTGGTTCTCTAGACCCAAAATTATCTCTATCTACCTCCTGACCGTAACTACTCCAATTTTGAGCATTTTCAGCTAAGTCCACAAGGAACTCATAGGCTTGATCAGGGGTTTGGTTCATGAACCTACCCTTATTCATGGATTCAATCATGTTTCTATGTGCTGGAGGTAATCCTTTGTAAAAGAAATGCACTAGATCAGCCTTGTCAAGCCCATGGTGCGGGCATTTGACCGAAAGATCATGGAATCTTTTCTAGAGTTGGAAAAATTCCTCCTCAGATTTTTCTCTAAAAGTTCTAATAGCATCCTTAATTTTTTCAGTCTTTACCATGGGATAGAATTTAGCCATGAACTTTCTAGATAGTTGTTCCCATGATGTAATGGAATTAGAAGCAAGAGAATACAACCATGCAGCGGCACGATCCTCTAAAGTCATGGGAAACAACCTTAATTTAATACCCTCTTCATCTAAGTTTTGATTTCTAAACGTTTGACAGATTGTCAAAAATTTGTTTAGATGAATATACGGTTGTTCACTCTCAAATCCTTGAAATTTGGGTAACATGTTTATTGTTGCAGCCCGAATCTCGAATTGGGCTGCATTATTAATTGGTAATACTTTGCAAGTAGGGGGACTAGCGGATGCGGGTGCGAACAACTCATTCAAAGTTCTAATATTTTCACCCATTGTAGAGATTGATGGTTGGCTTACAATTCGCTGATTGTGATAAAAAGTTCTATCAATCTTAGGATCAAATGGTGTCAACTTACCCCTTAATGACCTTCTACCATGCATACATTATCAACAATTCATTAGATTTGACTCCTAAAATGAACGAAATCCTAAGAGAAAAGAAGGGCTAGACACAGATGACCACAACCAACACCCCCCAACAATTTGACCCTATTAGTCTTAGAATTAAGTGAGGTTTAGTAGCTTCTTAAATCTAGTTGCACAGAGATTTATCAGGTTAAAAAGTTTCTGAAATTTGCTCTGGATTAGACAGCTCCTAATCTTCCTTTCAGATTAAGCTTGAGCTTACCAGTTAAGCGATCCAGTAACCAGCGACCAGAAAAGTTTCGAGGTGTGTGGTGGTGCCAGAAGGGATACACCGATACCACAATACCCGTAACAGTTCTCACTGTTGCAAAACTTTCCTAGACATCACCAATTACTAAATTCTCACTGGAGTGGCTTTCAGCCGCTTCTTTCCAATAGCCTAATTGAGCTCGAAAATCCTAAGGCCAACGTCTAATTGATTTTAATTTAATTTGGCTTAGGATATGTATGCAAGGTGGTGATTTTTGGGCTAAGGACAGGTAATGACTTCCCGACCTTATCTTTTTAATGGGTTTTGTCCTTAAATTATTTTATGCAAATGCTTAATACTAAATGCAGCAAATAATCAATGATTTTTTTTAAAGTTTATGGAATGTCATTAGGTTGTATTGATTAAATTAGCAAGCAATCTTTTTTAATTTTATGTTTTTTTTATTTATTTAAATTTTTAAATAGGAATAACTTGAATGTAAACTAAAAACTAATCCTTCTGCATCAGTCAATCTCCGAATGCTCGTTGAATAAGCTTTGGAGATTACTCCGTGAGGAGCCCCAATAGAGGTATGATAACCTCGGAGGATTGCACCCTATTAATTACTAGCAAAAATAATAATTTTTTTAAATTTTTTTGATTTAATTATTTTTTTTTAAATTTAAATTTCAAATTTCGAATTTCAGAATTCAAATTTCGAATTTAAATTTTTAAATTTTAGAATTTTGGAATTTTTTTTAATTTTTATTTTTTTTGAATTTTAAATTTTTTTTTGAATTTTAAATTCTGAATTTCAAATTTTAGAATTTAATAGCTACAAAATTATTAACTAAAAATAATCAAAACAAGAAACATTAATAAAAATAATAAAAAAAACTTACTACCGGAGTGCATTCACTTCGGGCATTCAAAATTCGATTTGATCTTCGTGATCGTTCTTGCTTCTCGATTTGCCTCCCCGGCAACGGCGCCAAAATTTTATTGTCGGACTCCTGTTTACCTAAAAATATGCTAAACAGATCGTTGTTAGAACCGACAAACAAAGTTTAAATTAATTTTATTCTTACCTATTCTACTCGAAGAATAGTGGTCGTAAGAGGTCGATCCACAGGGAGGCGATTGGAATTGCATAAAAATTAAAACGTTCACTCGGATTCGAAATCGATTTTTGAATGATAGAAGAAAAGCATTATTTTGAGGTTGTTGATGGATTCTCTAGTCTACCGGAGAATATTTTTTATTTGAAAATAACGAAAAGACAGATACTTAAATCAAAGTCTAATGCAGAGTAGCGGTCAAACAGCAAAAATAAAAATATTTAAATAAGATTACCAGTACACATAAAATAAATTGCAGAAACTGAAACTTAGAATATAAATTGCATAAAAAGAGATTTATGGATTGCATTAAAAGGACAAGTACAAAAATAAAGTGAAGATTGGAAGCCTAATGCTTCCTTCTTCTACAGAACAAAACATAAAAACAAAGAAAGAAAAATAAACAATTGCATTGTTTCTCTCCCTCGATAGAGCTCCCAAAAAAATAACATAAAATATTATTTGGAAAACAGAGCTCTTCTTCCTCCCTTTTTTTTCTTTCTTTCTTCTCCAAAAGAAACAGAGCTCTCCCCTGTTCTTTGGTTCAACACCCAGCCGACTCCTCCTCTTTCTTGGACTCGCTGGCCACCACCTCCCCTCCGTTTCACAGCCGAGAGCCCCTTCTTATAGATCGCCCGAGCCTTGAAGCCGGTGATGGATCCCTGATGGAGTAACAGTCGCGGATTTTGGGGGATTTGCCAGGACACGGAGCGGACGCGGGAGCTTGATCCGTGGAGGGGGTGATTCACGGGAAGAAGGAGAGGGCGGACGCTGAGGACGCCTCAAATTCGGAAGGGGGAAGTGGGGATTTCTCGGAGGAAGGCGTGGAAGCTGGATGCGGACGGATGGATGCTGTGACTGGAAGAAGAGGAGATGGGAGGCTGAGACGGTGGCTTGATCACAGCACGGGATCACTGGGCGGATTGCGGAGTAGGGGGTTGATGATCCATGGAGCTCGGACGCGACGTCGGAGGCTGGGATTGCGGGATGCTGTGAGGAGGTGATGACCCATGGGCTGGTGGGAGGAGCCGATCACGGCCACGGTGGAAGCTTGGATCACGGCTTGACTTCGGAAGGGAGGAGACGCGCTGAAGATGGAAGATGCCACGGGATGATTCGGGCGTTGATCATGGAAGATGCTTGGGGGATCCGATTGCTGGGGTACGGAAGAGATGGGTGCTGTGGGATTCGGAAGGTTGGAGCTGGGGAGGATGGATGACCGTGATGCACTGCGGGAGGAATCAGATCGCGGAAGGATTTGGCTGCGGCTGAAATGCGGGATGAGCTGAGCTCAAACCCAATTTTATTGGGTCTCTTGGATTACTTGCACTCAAACACAAATAAAACGTTAATTAGTTAATTTTATTATTAATGATTAGCTAAAATACTAATTAAGATGGTATGACGATTGCACTTTTGTGCTCCCATCAACTCATTCCAAAACCTGAATTTAGAATTGGAATTGAGGGTGTGCATGAAGGCTCATCTAAGGCGTGCATGAAGTCCTTCTTTGGGCGTGCACAAGCTAACATTTCAAGTATGAATGAGATTGTTATTCCATGCGCCATGAAAAGTCCTAGTTTAGTAGGAGTCTTATTTAGATTGTTGGTTGAATTGATCAAATATTTGATTTGATTCAAAAGAGTCCATATTAAGTAGGAGTCCTTGTTAAAGGAGTTCTCATAATTCTGGTTGTAAGAATTCTTATTTTTTCAACTTCTTACTCTATATAAAGAGGAAGTTGAAGAATAAATTTTAGAGAATAGATTGATTGAATTTTAAATTTCTTGTGTGTTTTTCTCATGAGAGGTGAGACGCCTCTCTTTCCCTTTTCTTGGTGAGACGCTAAGAATTGGTAGGAGTTGGTGAAGGTGAGACTCCTTCTCCTTCTTCACGACAACCACTAAATTTAAGTGAGGGCGAGACTCTTTCATCTAAATTGATAGTTATCTTTCCTTTTCCTCATGCCACAACCCTTCTCACGCCGCCTTATTTGAGAGTGTGACAGAAGGATGTTAGAAATATGCCCTACAAGTCAATTTGGCTGACACATTATTTTGTTCTGGGACATAAAATTATACTTGACCTAATTATGAATTTATTAAGTTGGGCATTCTTTTCATTCATATTCTTATGTGTCCATGAATCGTCCAAAAAATTAATAAGATGATGATGCATATACTTAAAAGTTGAGAATTTAAGGCATGTGTCACTGGTGATTAATTACTGAATTGCTCCTGATCCATGGATCATCACGAGGATGGTGATCGATCCGCTGAGATTAGTGCACAGATTACTTTATTTGATGGACAAGTCTTGAGTCCACAGTGTGGGGACACTAGAGTAATTGTGCAAGTGCTTGTTAGAGAACAAAGGTACTGAGCGTGACCATAGCAAATAGTCACTTGGATGTCTATCCACTCGTTAGTGACTTACTTGATACTGCAGTTGTATGACTGATCCTTTGACCTGTGATGCCTCGGCTATTCACAGTGAGGTTGCTGAAGCTTCACAAGTACATAAATATGGGCCCTATCCATTTGGATCCTTGTGATGCAGATTGGCTGCAGTAGGTTCATTGTAGGAGTAGGGGTGCATCTAGATGGAATCTATCGACCTTGATAGATTAGGAGAGATCCTATGTGATTTATAAGACTGAGTTCGTAAATCTTTGGCCAAGGTAGTTTTTCAAAACGAGTTTCTAATCTCGAACTAGAGTCGAATAAATTTTACATATAACAGATGATGGAGTTTGACGAGTTATCCATGATCTCCATCCCGTCGGAATCCACGATAGAGGGACTGTATCATATGCTAACTACACCTAGAGGTTCTTCTATTTCATTCTGTTGGGTTGCCACTACATGCTGCTAGGTGTCACTGATGAATTGTGAGACTCAGAGGCATTCACTTGATGATCAGTGAACCCGAATGAGAAGAGTTGGAATTGTTCCAATCCATTGAAAGGAGTTTCAATGATTTTGTGATAGGGATCACAATATATCTCACTACCAGATAGAATAGAACCTATAGGGTCATATACAATGGAGGATCTGATCGATCTAATAGTTGGATTATGATTTGGAATCACAATAGTTTGTAATTATCAATTTGATTGATAATTGGTTTAACCCACTAAGGGTTAGTGAGTTGAAGAAGGGGTTAATTGTAATTGGATTGCAATTTGATTGAATCAATTGGACTTAATTAATTGGGCTCGATTTTATATGATAAGGTTCAAGAGTCCTACTTGGAGTAGGACTTATAGAGTTCTAATTGGATTAGGACTTCAAATTAAATTAGAGTCCTACTTGGAGTAGGATTCCTAAAGTTCTAATTGGATTAGGATTCCTAGAGTCCTAATTAATTTTGGTCCAATAGATAAAGATGACTCCTAATTAGATTAGGATTCATGTAAATCAAATAGGAAGACAAATTAGATCCTAATTAGATTAGGATTCAATGAACCAAGGGCCACCTAAATCCTAATTTGATTAGGACTAGAAGAAAGGGGCAAGAGCCCCTTCTTTACTTGGATGCTCCCGGGATCCGCGTCCCGGTTGTCCGAGATGCGAGACCCGATTTGGCTGAACTATGGCATGGTACCTCCTAATTTCTAGGAGTCGTCCACGCCTAGGGCTTCAAAGAAAAGAATAAAAAGGAGGCCAGCCCCCCTTGGGATTATTCTTGGTGGTTCCTTTTAGGCATGTGGCCTCCATCTCTCCCTCTCTTCCTTCTTCCATCCGCAAGGCAAAAGAGGGGCAGCAAGGATGTCTTATTCTTCTTTCTCTTTATTAGATGCATGGAAGAAAATATAGAGAGAAAGGAGTTCCTTTCTTCCCTCCTTCTTCATCCATGGAAAGGGAAAGGAAAGAAAGGGTTTCTTCCTTCTCCCTCTTCCTCCTCTTGAGAGCAATCAAGAGTTGATTGCTTAGAGGAGTTTCAACCATCAAAAGGAATCTCTGCAATGAAGCTAGCATCCGGTGAGATCACGACCTTGATCGAGCAAGATCTTCGTATGGATACCCGTAGAGGCTGGACGTGTGTGCGGCTTGAAGCGAACCTTGCAACAAATCCACGATCATCAGTTTGCGGTGATCATTTGTGCGCACAAGGTAAAGATATGATCTTTACAATTTTTAATTGTAGATGTAAAATAATCAAGTAATTAATTTTAATATATCCCTCTGATTTCATAATCTTCTGAGTTAGAGAACTCAGATTTTTTTTGAAATCTACGTTCCTCGGGACGTTCATGAGATGAACGATCCCGCGCATGTCTATTTACTGCAATCGTCTTTACGCGTATGGGGTAACCCGACAGTGATATCAAAGCCAGGTTTAAAGGATTAATATTAAAATTGATAGGCTTGATTAGGATTAAATTAGATCTGAAAATTTTATATGCTTGCTGATATTTCTGCATGTTGAAATTTCAGATTTCAGCATGCAGATTTTTGTTTGAAAATCTAGATCTTGCATGATTAATTTTAATTACAATGAGATTGCAATAATTAAAATTATATCTTGCATGATCACAATTTCAGTTGATAGCATATTTAACTAAAATTTTTAGATCTAAAATTATATGCATAAGATGCATGCGATAAGATTCAATCATAGATTCATGATAATAAAAATATAATTTTCTATTTATGCCTATGCTTAAAAGAAAATTAATATATGCATGAGATACAAAAGATATGATCAAATCATGGATTCATGATAATTAAAGGATAATTTTGTTTAGGCTAATGCTTAAAAGGAAATTGATATATGTATGAGTTGTATATATATGTTAAGCAATCTTTACATGAGATGTGAATAAAAATCCAAATAGGTTAGGTCATTTACATAAGATGTAAACCTAAACTAATATGTCATTTACATAAAATGTAAACACATAACATATGAAAGGATTTCATATTCACATAGGATGTAAACCTAAACAAATATGTCATTTGCATAAGATGTAAAGTATAACATATGAAAGGAGTTTCATATTTACATAAGATGTAAACCCTGATCGAGACCTAAATCAATTAAAACCTCCTCAATCAGTCGAGAGTGAATGATACATTGAGCTAGATATATTTGATTAATTGATTTAATTGGTGTCTAGGAAAGCATTAAAGATGGTTATTTAATTAGGATCTTGCTCTTTGAGTAAGGAAAGCCTCCGACCTGCTTATCACTAAGACTATATTACCTAATATTAAGTCTAGAGGTCTTCCACCATAGTAGAGCTGATAAGATCTTTCCGACATTGATTTATCTCGGTTGGATACAGTGGGCAAGTTGCATCGGAGGATTGGACCTCTCTATTGACATTAGATGTAGTGGGGGTAAAGATGGGGTTGGGGACCAATAACTAATAGATGAGGATCTCCAATGACGGCTTTATTTCTGGGGAATATATGGTGGGTCTGACTTAACTAAGAAACGTGGCCAATAACTATTAGGTGAGGTCCTTATGACTTGTAGACCAAGTTGGCTACAACTTGTTTTAGAAGCATTGTACAAGGAGTTGTACACTCATCGTTTATGTATCACCAATAACTGTTAGGTGAGGTGGAATGTAAATTGGTAGGACCGTAGCACTCCACTTGAAATTATGAGTCATAGGTTTCCGATTCTCTACCGGAGGAGTGTAAGAGATTCGAAAAAATAGTGGAAGGTGTTTGTTTTAAAAAGTCCTAAAAAAATAGAGTTCAAGTACAAAATTTTAATTAGAATCTTTACTCTCTGAGAATTATAAAGCCAGCTTTTAAGCTCTTAACTAATATCCTATAGAATAACCATTTGACCAAACCCAATTATAAAGACTGGCTCTGCAATTTTGAAATAGTTTTGAATTGTGTGAAATTAGTGTGTGTGCTAGACCATGAAATTCCTGTGTTACCAGTCCGTCCGAACACTGTTCAACGTATAACGCATGACAAGTGGATGAACAATGACAATAAAGTTAGGTGCTACATAATGGCATCAATGTCCAATGAACTTTAATTCCAGCATGAGAACATGAAGACTATTAGGGACATATTGAATCACCTGCAAGAGTTGTATAGTGAATAGAGTCGCGCAGCTTGGTTTGAAAGATGCGCGAAGGGCAGTCTGTCCATGATCATGGTTTGACCATGATAAAGGACTTAGAGGAGCTTGAGAAGCTCGGCATGACCATGCATAAGGAAGTGCAAACAGATTTGATCCTACAAACCCTTCCTGCTTTATATGAATAGTTTATAGTAAACTATCATATGAACAAAATTGTATGCACCAAAACAGAATTGTTAAATAAATTGGTAACTATCTTAGAAACCTTGAAGAGTTCAAGGGGCATTGTTCTTGCTATCGAGTTGGCTTCTACTTCGAAGAGAGAGTCTATCTGGAAGAAGAAGAAGCCTGCAAAGAAGCAGAAGACCGAGAAAAGGCCAAGTAATGAAGTTCCAAGAAAAATGCCGATTGTAAGGAAAAGTGTTTCCATTGCATCATACACGGCCATTGAAAGAACAATTATTCTACATACATGGAAAACATAAAGAGCAAGAAGGATGACAGACCTTCAGATGGTATGTCAGATATGCTCATTATTAAAAGGATACTTAGGAACTGTTATCTGCTGCTAGCAGCAATTTGATTTCTGTATCTTGTATAGCACAGAAGATTTTTATAAGACTGCCGGTCCATTTATTTGAGAAATAAATTGGTTGCATATGGTTTTATGATAGACAGTCTCTATCACTTACATTTGATATATCTGTGAATGTATCTGAGCGAACAGTGGGTACCATAGGATCCAAATAGATCTAGAGATGAGATAAATCAAAAATATTTCTGGCACCTCAGGCTTGGCCATATAGGAGAAGACAGAATAAACAAATTGGAGAAACATGAGCTTTTGGACTCATTAACTTTCGAGTCATATTCGATTTGTGAATTCTGCCTTTAAGGAAAGATGGCCAAATTATCCTTTGTAGGACACAGAGGAGAGAGATACTTACCCTAGAACACACTGACGTGTGTGGCCCATTCGATGTGCTGGCTAGGGGTAGTTATTTTTACTTCATTTACCGATGATTACTCACGGTATGGATATGTGTATGAGACACAAATCTGAAACTTTTGAAAAGTTCCAAGAGTTCATATGTGAAGTAGAAAAATAAATAGAAAAACTCATTAAGGTTCTTCGATTGAATCGAGGAGGTGAACATTTTAATGGAGAGTTTCGTGATTATCTCAAGGAGAATGGTATAGTCTTACAGTAAACCCCTCCTAGTACACCTCAGCTTATCGGGGTGTCAGAGAGAAGGAATCAGACCCTATTGGATATGGTCAGGTCCATGAAGAGCTTCACTGATTTATTCTTGTTTCTTTAGAGAGATGCCTATTTTCAGCTATTTACTTATTGAATGAAATTTTCTTTAAGTCTGTTCCTACCACACCGTATGAGATTTGGCATGGTAAGAAACTGAGTCTTGGTCATCTCAAGACTTGGGGATGTTCGGCCCAAGTCAAGCGACAAAAGATGGACAAGTTGGAGGATAGGACAATTAATGCTCGTTTTATTGCATATCCTAAAGAGTCATTAGGATACGATCTTTCCATCCCAAAGGATCACAAAGTATTTGTGAGCCAACATGCTATCTTCTTGGAAAAATAGTTTATCCTTGATATTGGCAGTAGAAGGAAAATTGACCTCGAAGAGAAAGTCTCTGAAGAGCGACGAGCTATTGTGCCTATAGAACCTATTCATATTGAGCCAGTACATGTAGTACCTCCTCCACCTCGTAAATCTCGTAGGATCTTCCGTCCTCCGGAAAGGTACTTAGGTATGCTTAAAGAGGATGTAGAAGAAGTGTTCCTCATGGGAGATAGGGATCAAGGTAAGAATCCCAATACCTACAATGAGGCGATGTTAGACATTGATTTCCGAGAAATGGCTGGAAGCGATGAAGTCAGAGATAGACTCCATTCATTCCAACCAAGTCTGGATCTTAGTAGATCCACTAGAAGGTATAGTACCTATTGGATGTAAATGGATCTACAAGAGAAAATTAAGTTTGGATGGCAAGGTAGAGACCTATAAGGCAAGGCTAATGGCGAAAGGTTATAGTCAATGCGAAGGTACCGATTATCAGAATACTTTTTTACCTGAAGCCATGCTGAAGTCCATTCGAATATTGCTTGCTGTTGCAGCATATGATTATGAGATATTGTGATGGTGATCACAAGGTCTGTAAGCTGCATAGGTCCATCTATGGACTAAAGCAAGCATCTTGGAGTTGGAACACTCATTTCAATGATGTAATCAAATCATTTGATTTCATCAAGAATGAAGAGGAACCATGTGTTTATAAGAAGCTTAGTGGGAGGACTATTTTATTCCTTGTATTGTACGTAGATGATATCTTTTTTATTAGGAATGAGGTTCCCATGCTAACTTGGGTCAAGATATGGTTGTCTAAGGAATTCTCCATGAAAGACCTTGAAAGAGCATCCTATATTTTGAAAATTAAGGTCTATAGAGATAGATCTAAGAGGATGCTTGTCCTGTCATAGAATAAGTACATAGAGGAAGTGCTGAAGAGGTTCGGCATGGAAACCTCTAAAAGGAGATTATTACCTCTTAGGCGTGGGATAAATCTCTCCAAGAAGATGTGCCCCAACATATATTAGTCAAATCCAGGCGAGAAGCACTGGATAGCTGTGAAGAACAGTCTTAAGTACTTGAGAAGAACTAAGGACATGTTCTTGGTCTTTGGGAGAAGATGCGAGTTAAAGGTAGAATGATACATACATATTAATGATAGAAAGTCTACATCAGAATATGTGCAATGATGGTTCAGTAAATTGGAAGAGTTTCAAAACAACCGATCATTGCAGATTCTACCTTGGAAGCTAAATATATCGCTGCCTCTAAGGGTGCAATGGAAACCCTCTGGTTTAAGAAGTTTATTGCAGAGTTAGGTGTAATTTCATCAGATGCTATAACACTCTATTATGATAATAATGGCACCATAGTACTTGCTAAAGTGCCAAGGTTTCACCAAAAGTCTAAGCACATAGTGCAGCGGTTTAACCTGATACACGACTACCTCGAAAAGAAATAAGTAGAGGTACAGAGAGTAGACTCCACAGGCAACGTGGTCGACCCATTCACTAAGTGGCTAAGTCAGCAGAAAACTGAAGCACATCTTAAGAAGATGAGACTTAGATTTATGGCTGATTGGCTTTAGTGCAAGTGGGAGATTGTTAGAAATATGCCCAAGAAGCTAATTTGGCTGATGCATTATTTTGTTCTGGAACATAAAATTATACTTGACCTAATTATGAATTTATTAAGTAGGGCATTCTTTTCATTCATGTTCTTATGTGTCCATGAATCGTCCAAGGAATTAATAAGATGATGATGCATATTCTCAAGAGTTGAAAATTTGAGGCATGTGTCATTGGTGATTAATTCCTGAAATGCTCCTGATCGATGGATCATCACAAGGATGGTGATCGATCTGTTGAGATTAGTGCACAGATTACTTTATTTGATGGATGAGTTTTGAGTCCACAGTGTGGAGACACTGAAGTAATTGTGCAAGTGTTTGTTAGAGAACAAGAGTACTGAGTGTGACCATAGCAAATAGTCACTTGGATGTCTATCTACTCGATAGTGACTTACTTGATGCTGCAGTTGTATGACTGATCCTTTGACCTGCGATGCCTCAGCTATTCATAGTGAGGTTGCTGTAGTTTGACGAGCACATAAATATGGACCCTATCCATTTGGATCCTTGTGGTGCAGATTGGCTGCAGTAGGTTCATTATAAAAGTAGGGGTGCATCTAGATGGAATCTATCGACCTTGATAGATTAGGAGAGATCATATGAGATTTATAAGACTGAGTTCGTAAATCATTGGCCAAGGTAGTTTTTGGAAAAGAGTTTCCAATCTCGAACTGGAGTCGAATAAATTTTACATATGACAGATGATGGAGTTTGACGAGTTATCCATGACCTCCATCCCGTCAGAATCCATGATAGAGGGATTGTATCATACATTAACTACACCTAGAAGTTCATCTATTTCATTCTGCTAGGTTGCCACTACATGTTGTTAGGTGTCACTGGCGGATTGTGAGACTCAGAGGCATTCTCTTGATGATCAGTGAACCCGAATGAGAAGAGTTGGAATTGTTCCAATCCATTGAAAGAAGTTTCAATGATATTGTGATAGGGATCTCAATATATCTCACTACCAGACAGAATAAAACCTATGGGGTCACACTGTCTGGTTACCTCCACATGTGTTGCGACGATCGCAGCGGAAAGATGCGCGCGGGGTCGTTCATCTCATGAACATCCCAAGAAACGTAGATTTTAAAAAATTTTGAGTTCTTTAACTCAGAAGATCATGAAATCTGAAGGAAAGGATTAAAATTAATTGCTTGATTATTTTTCAGATCTACAAAACTTGTAAATATCAAATCTTCATCTTGTGTGGGTAGATGAATACCGCAAACTGATAATCGTGGATTTGTTGGAAGGTTCGCTTGAAGCCACAGATGCGTCTGGCCTCTATGGGTATCCACACGAAGATCTTGCTTGATCATGGTTGTGATCTCACCGGGGTGCTAGCTCCCCTGCAGAGATCCCTCTTTAATGGTTGGAACTCCTCCAAGCAATCAACTCTTGATTGCTTTCAAGAGGAGAAAGAAGGAGAAGGAAGAAACACTTTCTTCCTTTTCTTTTTATGGAAGAAGAAGGAGGGAAGAGAGGAACACCTTCCTCTCTATATTTCTTCCATGCGGCTAATAAAGAGGAGGAAGAAGGAGAACCATGCTTGTTGCCCCCTTTCTTTAGCCCTTGCGGATGGAAGAGGAAGAAGGGGAGAGGCCGTCATCATAAAAAGAAGAGTATTAATCCCAAGGGGGGCTGGCCTTCTTTTTATTTCTTTTCATCTAGATGCCCTAGGCGTGGCCTCCTCCTTAAAATTAGGAGGAGCCACGCCCCAAACACCCGGGATGCGCATCCAGCCATTCGAGACATGGATCCCGAGAGCACGCCCCACTTGATGGGGCCTCCTTTGATTGGATGCTGAAATAGGACTCTAGGAGTCCTATCTTTATCCATATTAGTCCTAATCTAATTAGGACTCAATTGTATCATGACTCAATTGAACTCTTGAATCCTAATCTAATTAGGAATCATCTTCATCTATTAGACTAATAATTAATTAGGACTCTAGGAGTCCTAATCCAATTAGGACTCTAGGAGTCCTAATCCAATTAGGACTCATATAATTTTAGTCCCTAATCCAACTAGAACTTTAGAAATCCTACCCCAGATAGGACTCTAATAATTCGAAGTCCTAATCCAATTAGAACTCTATGTGTCCTACTCCAAGTAGGACTCTTGAACCTTATCATATAAGATCGAGCCCAATTAATTAAGTCCAATTGATTCAATCAAATTGCAATTAATTCCTTCTTCAACTCACTAACTCTTAGTGGGGTTAAACTAATTATCAATCAATTGACAATTATAAACTATTATTGTTGGGGGAAAAAACCCAAGTCATACCGCCACGAAAGCGCTCGACTAAAGGACGCCGACCAGAGAGAGCGCCAAGAGGCGCCCAACCAAATACCAAGTAGGGATGCTCGGCTAGAAAGAGCCGACCAGAAGAACGCCGACCAGAGAAGCGCTCGAACTAGGAAGCGCCGACTAGAGACAGCGCCAAATAGAGGCGCTCGGCTAGAAGGTGCTCGCCTAAAGGGCGTCGACCAGAAGTACTAGAAGCAACCCCGCCACAGGCGCCCCTCTGGGCGACCAGCTCGGCTCGGCACTCTTGCCGAGCCGATGCCTTAACTAATACTCCTCCCGCCTAGCTTTCTCGAAAGGTCCGGCGGCTATACACGCGACTCTACTACAACCTGCCACTATCTCCAAGCCATCAAGGCATAAGATCTCCGCAGGTATTCGGCACGACCTGCCATTAATGCATGAGGCTTCCTCAAGTCTCCAATGCACTCAGTCATTTAATGAACACGGCTCAAGACGATCTCCGGGATCACTGAACCATCAAAGCGTATGGCCTCTCTGACCGTCGGTTCATTCGGTAATAATGCACTTACCATCCACGGACCCCAGGCCCACCACGGCCGGCGGTCCAACCACTCCAACAGGTCCGATCGACCGTGACAACTCCCTGGTTCCGGTCTGATTCGATCCCGTTCTCCACTACGCCATTAATGGGCCAAATCGTGCCCAATTATGACGAAAAGAGACAAATTCTCCTGCCACCTCCCAGGTAACGTAATCCCCTTCTATAAAAGAAAACCTGGGAGAAGGGAATGGGGGCCCCCGGAGAGAACCCTCCTGGACCGGGTGAAAAGAAGCAAACAGCACAGACACAATTGAGGACATCATCCTCTTCATCTTCTTTATCTTATCCAAATGCTCTCCTGCCTGCTCTCTCCACATATTCCCCCTCTGACTTAAGCATCGGAGGGCCGGCGCCGGGGAGCCCGGCCACCGGCTTTTTTGCAGGACAGGACAGGACTGGACGCACCACCCTCTTTGCTCTCTTCCACTCCCCAGCGGAGGACGCGGCCGGCCGGCGCCCCGCCGTCCGCCCTCTCAGGCGGCGGAGCTCCTCCTCCCCTGGCTTCGCGGCGGCCCCCGGGTCCAATTTCCAGCAACAGTTGGCGCTAGAGGAAGGGACCGAGTTCGCTGCCCATGAAGCTAAGAAGCAAAGGGGCTTCCAATGCCTCTCGACGTCCTCCACCCAGTCCTGAGCATTCCGTCCGGGAACTCACCACCTCCGGCCGAGTGAACCCTCAAGTTTGGCCGGAGCAGTTTGATGCCCTGGTGCGACAAGTGCAAGCCTTGGCTACCGCTGTCCAAAGTTTGCAACCCAGGGGCATCCCAACGGCACCGCCTCCTCCGGCTCCAGCTCAACCGGGAGCCTCCTACAAGCGGACTTCCCTTCGATGGTCAGGACTCCCAAGTCCAGGCCTCCCTCTGGAGAGAGCACCCAGCCAGAGGCTACGGAGGCTGGCCACAGCCTTCAGAAGCTGAGTCCGGTTCCAGGGCAACCTGCGCTCGAACGAAACCGCTGCAGCGATCCTCCAGAATGATGAACTCGACAAGAAGGTCGAGAAGCTGGAGCGCCAAATCCAGGCACTCCACGGGAGAAAATCAGGACGTGATAACGACTTCGAGTTCACTACGAAGTCACCCTTCTCCCCGGAGATCGAAGATGAACCGGTCCCACTATGGTTCAAGATGCCCCAGGTGGACCCTACAACGGCAAGGCTGATCCCCTGACCACCTGGAGAGTTACCGGGTCTTAATGGCCCTACAAGGAGCCTCGGAGGCCATGATGTGCAAAGCTTTTCCGGCGACACTCCGAGGGGCCAGCCCGGCTTTGGTTCATACCGGGGCTGAAGCCGAGTACTGTCTCTTCCTTTGAGCAGCTCGGCAGCAATTTGCTGGGCAACTTTGCCGCCAGCCAGCCCCAGCGGCGGACATCCGACTCCCTCCTTGATATCAAACAAAAGGAGGGAGAATCCTTCAAGGAGTACTGGACCGGTTCACCGCCGCAACATGGGAGGTCCGGGAGCTTGACCAGTCAATCGCCATGTCGGCGTTGAAGACTGGAGCCCGGTCCTACAGATTCCTCTTCTCGATCGAGAAGAATTTTCCCACGGACCTCACCGAAATGTTCGCTCGGGGCGCGGAAGTATGCCAAGGCAGAAGAGGCCGTGGCGGTTAGGCGGGCGGGACTGTAGCAGAACCCCAAGAAGAGACGTCGCGAGGAGCGGCGGCCAGCCCAGAAGCCCGTCTCTGCGACGAGCTAAGAATCCGCCCCGCCCGAAGAGTCCACCCCGGTTGAGAGGACCGCCACAGCAGAGGTCACCACTCCGCCCGAGGTTCCCACTCAGGCCCGTGCACTCGAAGGGAGGTATGAAAAGTATACTCCCCTCAATGCTCCTCGGGCTGAAATCCTCATGGAGATTGAGAGTCGGGATTGCATCCGGCTCCCACCTCCGAAGCCAGACACCAGAATCCGGCGTGATCTCCGGAAGTATTGCCGTTTCCACCGGGATCACGGCCATGATACCGAGGATTGTTATCAGCTCCGAAATGAGATCGAAGCACTCATTCGCCGAGGGGTGCTCGATCGGTTTGTGCCAAGGCCGGCATGAAGGAAAGAAGCCAGCCGAAGGAGCAGCACAGCCTGAAGGTTCAAATGCCAACAGGCCCATCGCCGACGTCATCAACACTATCCGAGGCGGACCTCGGCTGGGGAAGCCTCAGGGGAAGAAGCCTCCTCGAAGCGCCCGCGCACCTCTGAAGCCATCTCCTTCTCAGATGTTGGACATACTCGGCCGCTGTGCGGGCCATACCCGCGGGGTCCCTGAGCAGCACAGGAAGGGTCACTGTCAGCATGTCCTGCCGCCTGCCAACGGCGATGGCCTGGTTAGTAGGTGTGTCATACCGAGGGTCCCTGAACCCATGGCGAGGCCAGGTCGGAGTCCGGGGTTGGGCGAGGCCTTGATCGGAGTCGACTCGTGGCACTGCCTTTGGTGGGGTTTAAGAAAATAGAGTTGCGCCTTCACTAACACCGGTCGGTTTTGGTGTAATGGTAGCGCTTGATCCTGACAATTGGTATCAGAGCCAGAGGTCTCGAGTTCGAAACCCAGCATCGCGTTGGGGGGGGGGGAATGTTGGACATACTCGGTCGCTGTGCGGGCCATACCCGCGGGGTCCCTGGAGCAGCACAGGGAGGGTCACTGTCAGCATGTCCTGCCGCCTGCCAACGGCGATGGCCTGGTTAGTAGGTGGGTCATACCGAGGGTCCCTGAACCCATGGCGAGGCCAGGTCGGAGTTCGGGGTTGGGCGAGGCCTTGGTCGGAGTCGACTCGTGGCGCTGCCTTTGGTGGAGTTTAAGGAAATAGAGTTGCGCCTTCACTAACACCGGTCGGTTTTGGTGTAATGTAGCGCTTGATCCTGGACATCAGATGATGATCTAGAGGGAGTCGAAAACTCCCCATGATGATGCCGTGGTCATCTCCATGATCATAAATAAATTTGATGTAAAATGCATCCTGGTTGATAATGGAAGCTCGGCGAATGTTTGTATTTTGGTGCTTATTGTAAAATGGGGATGACAAAAGAACAGCTACGGAGGATGAATGCTCTGCTAGTTGGATTCACTGGGGATTCAGTCCCAGTAGAGGGCGAGATCGACCTTCTGGTCACAGCCGGGCTCACCCCTCGTGAAAAGTACCGTGGGTATGAGCTTCCTTGTAATACGCCTGCCCTCGGTTTACAACGCCATCCTCGGAAGGCCAGGACTCAACGCCCTCCGAGCAGTGGTCTCAACTCACCACCTGCTGATGCGATTCCCACCAGCCAGGGAGTCGGTGAAGTCCGAGGGGACCAAATGGTGGCAAGGCGATGCTACCTAGCGACCCACGAGGCAAGACGACCAGCCGAGGTGCCTGCCCCAACGACTGACCAGCCCTCAACTGAAGTTATGGAGGCACGGGTCAACCCCCAGAAAGAGCGGGTAGAGCCTGGTGAGTTGTTAATTCAAGTTCCCTTACGAGAGAACTTTCCCGAGCTAACCGTGCAGGTCGGCTCTGGCCTTGGCGAACACGAGAGGAGTCGCCTCGTCAACTTCCTACGGGACAATATGGATGTCTTCGCATGGTCGCCTGCAGACATGCCGGGGATAGATCCGGAGGTCATGGTCCACCGGCTTCAGGTGAAGCCGACCTGCAAGCCCGTGCGACAAAAGAAGCGAGGCGCCGCCCCTGAACGACAACGAGCAGCAGCCGAGGAGGTCGGCAAGCTCCTTGAAGCCGGCTTCATCCGGGAGATATCCTACCCGGAATGGCTCGCCAATGTGGTCCTCGTCAAAAGCAGCGGAAAGTGGCGTATGTGCGTGGACTACACCGACCTGAATAAAGCCTGCCCGAAGGACAGCTTTCCACTTCCCAGCATCGACCAGCTCGTGGACTCCACCTCGGGTCACGAGCTGCTGGCATTCATGGACGCCTTTTCCGGATACAACCAGATCCGCATGGCGCCAGAAGATGAGGAAAAGACAGCCTTCATCACCGACGGGGGAACCTACTGCTACAAAGTGATGCCATTCGGTTAAAAAATGCCGGGGCAACTTATCAAAGGCTGGTCAGCCGGATCTTCAAAGACCAAATAGGCCGAAACATGGAGGTCTACGTGGATGACATGCTGGTGAAAAGCAAGGCGGCGCAAGACCACATAGCCGACCTCAATGAAGCATTCTCCACACTCCGAAAGTACCAGATGAAGCTCAACCCAGCTAAATGTGCATTCGGGGTCACCTCCGGCAAATTCCTCGGCTTCATCATTACACAACGAGGAATTGAGGCCAATCCAGAGAAGATCCGAGCCCTCCAAGGATGACGCCTCCCAGGACGGTCAAGGAGGTACAGCGGCTCACGGGCCGAGTGGCAGCCCTCGGGATTTATCTCCCGCTCGGCCGAGCGCTGCCTTCCATTCTTTGCAGCCCTCAAGAAGCCGAAGAACTTTTTGTGGTCGGACGAGTGCCAGCAATCTTTTGAAGAGCTCAAGCACTGCTGGCTTCCCCTCCCCTGCTCACGAAGCCTCAACAGGGTGAGCTCCTCTACTTGTATCTAGCTGTCTCCCCTGTAGCAGTAAGCTCGGTCCTGGTCCGAGAGGAGGGAAACTTCAGAAACCAGTATTACACCAGCCGGGTCTTAAGGGATGCGAGACCCGATACTCCAAGCTTGAGAAGACCGCCTATGCTTTGGTCATCTCGGCTCGGAGGCTCCGACCCTACTTCCAAGCTCATACAGTGGCTGTGCTGACTGACCAGCCGGTCAAGCAGATCCTGCAGAGATCAGATCGTGCGGGTCGGATCACTAAATGGGCCATTGAGCTCGGGAATTCGACATCGAGTACCGGCCCAGACCGGCGATCAAAGCACAAGCACTCGCAGACTTTATAGTCGAGTGCACCATACCAGATGAGGTCGAGCCTGAACCTGAGCCACCGTGGAGCAGACCCCGAGTTTGACATGGACTCTACATGTCGATGGCTCTTCAAACTCGGGGGGTAGCGGAGCAGGATTTATTCTCACCAGCCCGGAGGGGTGGTCGCCGAGCAGGCCCTGCGCCTCGATTTCCTGCTTCCAATAACATGGCGGAGTATGGCGCTGTCGCCGGGCTTAAGCTAGCCAAAGAGCTAGGAGTGAAGGACTTGAAGGCCTTCAGTGATTCTCAGCTCGTCGTCAACCAAATTGTGGGCGACTTCGAAGCCAGAGACCCGACCATGCAGAAGTATCTCCAGAAGGTACGGGATCTCGCCTCGACCTTGGACCTTTCCACATTCAACATTGCCAGGTCGGAGAATCTCAGGGCCGACCAGCTATCAAAGCTGGCGTCCTCTCGCATGAGCGAGCTTCCCAAAGAGGCAGTACTGGAATATCTCCAAAAGCCCAGCACAGACGAGCCCGAGCAGACCCTCTGCACCGAGCTCGAGCCAAGCTGGATGGATGAACTCATCAGCTATCTGCAAGACGAAACCCTCCCCGCTGTGATGAACGAGAGGCTCGCCGAATCAAGCGCCTCGCCACCCGTACATACTATACGAGGGAAAGCTCTATCGGAGATCCTTCACCTCTCCCCTCCTCAGATGCCTTCGCCCAACGGAAGCTAATTATGCCCTGCGCGAAGTCCACGAAGGAATTTGTGGAAACCATCTGGGAGGCGAGCATTGGCCCATAAAATTCTGCGCCAAGGATATTATTGGCCGACACTCCAGAAGGATGCTATGGATTTCGTCCAAAGATGCGACCGGTGCCAAAGGAACGCCAATGTTCAGCGCCGGCCCTCGGCTCCTTTGACTTCTATCAGCTCCCCTTGGCCTTTGCCCAGTGGGGAATTGACATCCTCGGGCCATTTCCTGGCCACCGGGCAAAGGAAGTTCCTGGTCGTCTCCATCGACTACTTCACAAAGTGGGTGGAAGCTGAGCCCCTCGCCCGGATCACCGAGCAGAAGATGCGGGATTTCGTCGGAAGTCCATCATTTGCAGATTCGGGCTTCCCCGCATCCTTATCTCTGACAACGGTCGCCAGTTCGACAACATCCATTTCAGAGAGTTCTGCTCCGAGCTTGGCATTGACCACCGCTTCACCTCGGTCGCGCATCCTCAGACAAACGGAGAAACCGAGGTAACAAATCGTACTATTTTGCAGGGTCTCAAAACCAGGCTCGACAAATCCAAAGGACAATGGGTCGAAGACCTATACAATGTCCTGTGGGCTTACCGGACTACGTTCCGCGTCCCCACCGGCGAGACTCCCTTCAACCTGACATATGGGACGGAGGCCGTCATTCCACTAGAGATTGGGCTCCCCTCTCCAAGAGTCGAGCACCACGATGCAGCTCCAACTCTTCGCAGCTCAGAGGCAACCTCGACCTGATCGAGGAAACAAGGGAGGTCGCCCGAGTGCTATGGCGAGGTATGCGAGGTACCACAAAAGACAGCTCAGTACTACAACGCCAGGGTCAAAGTCAAATCTTTCAGACCAGGGGACCTTGTCCTAAGAAGAGCTGAAACCTCCCGACCAACTGAGCGAGGGAAGCTGGCCCCGAATTGGGAAGGACCATACCGAGTCACGCGCATTCGCCGACCCGGACTTATCAATTGGAGTCTCTAGATGGGACTCCCATTCCGCGGAGCTGGAGCTCTGAAAATCTCCGCGTGTACCACCAGTAGAACCCTAAGGGGTCCCCATTATTCAACCATTGAATTTCATTCTATGAATTTCATTTCACAATAAACTGATGGTTTGCGAACTTATTCCGAGCTCACCAATTTCTTGATTATCTCATGGCATCAGGTTTATTCTTCTTCCCTGACCACGGTTGGGATGCCCCTGCCTCGGGATGATGGAGTACCTGCGTGGACTCCCTGAAGATGTCGTGAGTTCGTGGTGCGCTCTCCACAACGAGCTCGGCTCGTTCTCCTACCCTGGCCACGGTCAGGATGCCCCCCCACCGGGATGCCCCGTTCGTCGGGAGCTCGAGACGTCGGATGGTAGCGGTCCTTCTGACCGGACGAGCTCGGCTCGTGCTCCATCGACTATTGAGTAGCGGTCCTCTCTGACCGGACGAGCTCGGCTCGTGCTCCATCGACTATTGAGTAGCGGTCCTCTCTGACCGGACGAGCTCGGCTCGTGCTCCATGACTCTTGAGTAGCGGCTCGGCTCGTGCTCCATCGACTATTGAGTAGCGGTCCTCTCTGACCGGACGAGCTCGGCTCGTGCTCCATCGACTATTGAGTAGCGGTCCTCTCTGACCGGACGAGCTCGGCTCGTGCTCCATCGACTATTGAGTAGCGGTCCTCTCTGACCGGACGAGCTCGGCTCGTGCTCCATCGACTATTGAGTAGCGGTCCTCTCTGACCGGACGAGCTCGGCTCGTGCTCCATCGACTATTGAGTAGCGGCTCTGACCGGACGAGCTCGGCTCGTGCTCCATCGACTATTGAGTAGCGGTCCTCTCTGACCGGACGAGCTCGGCTCGTGCTCCATCGACTATTGAGTAGCGGTCCTCTCTGACCGGACGAGCTCGGCTCGTGCTCCATCGACTATTGAGTAGCGGTCCTCTCTGACCGGACGAGCTCGGCTCGTGCTCCTACCCCGACCTCGGCCGGGATGCCTCGAGACGTCGAGATGCCCCGGTTTATCGGATGCCCCGATGCATTGGGATGCCGGTCTCATTGACCAAGACGAGCTCGGCTCGCTGTCCGCCGCTTCAGCCGACGAGCTCGGCTCGTTCTCCATCGCCGGATTTCTCTGCGACATCCTCAAAGAACGAGTCCAAGCAAGAAGCATCTTCAGTCGCCTCGGCCCAGGACGCACACGGTACAATGGTACCCATTTACTTAACGTTAATGTCTCTTATTGTCTATCTATTCTTGGATTTCTCTGCCGACGTTCTCAAAGAATGGAGTCCGAGCAGAGAAGCTCTTCAGTCGCCTCGGCGCCAGGACGCACACGTACAAGGTACCCATTTACTTAACGTTAATGTCTCTATATTGTCTATTCTATTCTTGGATTTCTCTGCCGACATCCTCAAAGAACGGAGTCCGAGCAGAGAAGCGTCTTCAGTCGCCTCGCGCCAGGACGCACACGGTACAAGGTACCTATTACTTAACGTTAATGTCTCTATATTGTCTATTCTATTCTTGGATTTCCTGGCGACATCCTCAAAGAACGGATCCGAGCAGGAGCGTCTTCAGTCGCCTCGGCGCAAGGACGCACACGGTACAAGGTACCCGTTTATTTAATGCTTTTACATTACTTATCTACCCTGGGATTTCTCTCTACCGATGTCCCCAAAGAGTGGACTCCGAGCAGAACATTTCAATCACCTCGGCGAAGAAGTGCTCACGACACCAGCACATTATTATACTAAGCCCGGTGAATCCCCGTCACGAGCTGACGAGTATTCAACCCATTTGTTGGAAAAGAATCTGGTCCGCCCCGATAACTCAAGGCTCGGACCCAGAGTTTACTAACCTCGCTAAAATTTGAGTCCTAGAGACCGCCTTAGGCTCGATCGAATCTGGACTAAGCTCGGAAAGACTCTCCGAGCCCAAATCCCTTTGGCATAAGCGTTGTTATCCGCTGGTCGAAGGACTGAGCAATAAAGCTCGGCAAGCTGAACCTAACCCAAACCCTGTGGCGGGCGAAATTAGAGGCCATAGAGCCCATCTCCTTGGAGCCTAAAATGGATCCGAGCAGAAAAACTTGGGACTATAACAGAATAGTTTCCAAAAATATGTGTTCATTTCAAAAAGGCCCGTCGGCTACAGGATTCGGGCTCGGCCCTTACAAAATGCGGGGACCGTCCCGACTTAAAAATAACAAAATTACACTCTAAGGCTCGAGCTCGACCACTTCGCTTCGCAGTGTCGGGGCGGCGGCCTCAACAGCCGGACCTCCTCGGCCTCGACAGCGATAGAATAGTCTCGGAGGCGACCTCGCAACTTCGGGACGGCTCCGGCCGCCTCGGCCAGACCTCCCTGGTCGGCCCCCGAGTTTCTGCCTCCGCCTCCGCCTCCAGCCTTTCGACTCCTGCTCCCGGTCGGAGCAGGTTTACATCAAAATCCGGGAGAGCCGCCGCAGCTGGTTGCGGAAGTCCCGGAAGCCCTGGATCAATCCATTCACGCCCTCCTCTGCTAGGAGTCGTGGAACTCCTCCGACTCGCGAAAAGCGCCACCCGCTCTAGGCTTGCTCCCGAGCCTCGAGCTCCCGAGCCTCATGATAGGTGGCCTTCCCGCTCGAGTCCCTTAGCTCCCGCTCGAGCTCTAAGTGGCGAACGCGGGCATTCCCCACCTCCTGCTCACGGGAGGCCAGCGCTTCCTCGGCTTTGGCCAACCGAGCCTCTGCGGCGCGCCAGCTCGGACCTCGCCAGTGCATGCGCGCCCTTCTCCTCATCGAGCTCTGCGGTAAGAGCTCGAACCCCCTCCTCGGATGCTCCAACTTTTTCCTGGAGCACCTGACGTTCGGCCTCGGCGGCTTGGTACTTCGCCTCGGCGGCTAGGTACCTCGCCTGGGCCTCGTCATAACCGCGCTGGCACCTCCGGCCTTCTCCCCGGTATTCTTGGACTAGGTGCATCAGCATCTCCGTCTCGTGCAAATGCCTGTAAAAGAGACGAAAAGAAAAACATAAGGCGCCACTAGTAGAAAACCTATACAGATTACACAAGTGGAAAATTTTACTTACCGGACGGCGTTGTAGCGGGTAATGTCCATGAAAGCATTGTAGCTCATGGACTGCATCGCGGCCCGGTCGGCTGGGAGCAGCGCGACCCGGAATATCTCACGCGCTACTCGAGGGTTTTCGGAGGCTGAATCACCCTCGAATACCGACCAGGTGGGTCGAGGGGCACCCGTTCTTCCAAGCCCGATGGGCCCGGAAGGCCAGCATCGGCTGGCCTAGGCGGAGCCGACCCCGAGGCTCCCTGACTGCTCCCCAGCTCGGAGCTAGGGGTTGGGGTCGAACGAGCGGCTGATTGACCGCTGCACAACTATAGCGGGGCGTGCAAGCACGGGACCCGCGGAACTCCTCCCCTGGTCGGCAACTGAAGCGTCCTGCCGACCAGGAATCTGCGCTAAAGGCGCTGGGCATGGGGGCGCCACCGAGGCTTCTCTGGAGCCCGAGCCCCCGGAATCCGCGCCCTCCCCTCCGACCAGCTTCGGGGCGCGCGGGCTGAGAAGGGCCCGCCTCGGAGTGAGCGGGGCGAGAAGGACCCGCCTCGGCCACCGCTGCCGCCGGGGCGCCGAGGGCGCTGGGGTCGCCGAGACCTTCTGTTTCTTCCTCGGCTCGGTGGGCTCGCCCGAGAGCTCGGCTGCCCTCTTCTGGAAGCGGGCGTAGAGACTTCACTTTTCGTCACCATCTTTGCGATATCTGCAAAGGCAAAAAGGATTAGAACATTAGAACAGTAAGGAAATAAAAAGACATTTTGTAATTACTTACCGTGGGGACGCGCCGTGCTCAAGCCCACGTTCACCAAAGCGTCCTCACATATGAGGGCCGTTCAGTAAGATGCCGTCCCCGAGACTGCGGATGGCGTCGAGGATCTCCTGCTCACGCGGAGAAAGCTGGGGGGACCTGTTGATAGACTTAAGCTGGGCCGGCCCCCACCTGGGGTCAAACCCCCAGGACCGTTCAGAACCAAGGAAGAAGAATTTCTCCTTCCAGCCATGAATGGACGAGGGGGCACCATGAAAAGAGTGGCCGACCCGCCCGAAGGGCGATGTAAAGCCACTCCCCGTCTCCCGGATTCGACTTAAAGATAAAAAGTCGCCGGAAAACGTTGACAGAGGTCGGAATCTCCTGCAGTAAACACAGTGACAGGAAGCCCATCACTGTCCTCCAGGCATTCGGAGTGAGTTGCGCAGGAAACCAACTGGCATACCGTCAGCAACTCATTCACGAAGCCGTGAAGAGGAAATCGGAGGCCGGCCAGAGTGATTCCAGGTGCACTCCAATCCGGCCTACCGGAGGGTCGGTTATCCGATCCCTTCGCCTGGCGGGCTCCAAACGGAACCCCTGAAGAGGGAAAAACCACTCTTCGGTCATTTCGACCTCCAGGATGCTCATGGTGGACTCAACCTCACTGGGAAGAGAACCCATTGCAAAAAAAAAAAGAAATCAAAAAAGAAGGGGGACCTGAGGAAGATGCCGGAGAAAAGGGACTTCGGTCTGAGGAAGACTGGAAGAAGGAAAGCTGGAAGCAGAAGGCAATAAGAAAGAGGACGGAAGGCCAGGGAGGGTTTATATAGACCTCCCCAATGGCCCGGATCAGCAAAGAAAAGCTGTGTCCCGATTAGATGATAACACGTGTCGGTCTAAAAGACAGAACGACGCATTTAATTAGAGCCAGCGCTTCGAACATTGAAGCGCCCCATCGGATCGTGCGGAAAGGCGTCCGCAATCGAAGATCGTGTGGCCCCATCATGAGCCCACGACGCGAGGACGCTTCGCAAAAGGCCCCAATAATGAGGCTTTTCGGGAAAGAAGAGCACCGCCTATTAAAGGCACCTCGAAGCTTCCGATATTCAAAACGCGCAGTAAAATTAAAATTTTCGGAACCCGAAATGACCCAACCGAGGCTACTTCCCGCGCTCCAGCTGGTAGCCAACTGGAACTCGAATGTCGGGGGGGTAGTGTTGGGGGAAAAACCCCAAGTCATACCGCCACGAAGCGCTCGACTTAAAGGGACGCCGACCAGAGAGAGCGCCAAGAGGCGCCCAACCAAAATAACCAAGGTAGGGATGTCTCAGCTAGAAAGAGCCGACCAGAAGAATGCCGACCAGAGAAGCGCTTCGAACTAGGAAGCGCCGACCAGAGACAGCGCCAAATAGAGGCGCTCGGCTAGAAGGTGCTCGCCCCAAAGGGCGTCGACCAGAAGTACTAGAAGCAACCCCGCCACAGGGCGCCCCTCTGGGCGACCAGCTCGGCTCGGCACTCTTGCCGAGCCGATGCCTTAACTAATACTCCTCCCCGCCTAGCTTTCTCGAAAGGTCCGGCGGCTATACACGCGACTCTACTACAACCTGCCACTATCTCCAAGCCATCAAGGCATAAGATCTCCGCAGGTATTCGGCACGACCTGCCATTAATGCATGAGGCTCCCTGAAGTCTCCAATGCACTCAGTCATTTAAATGAACACGGCTCAAGACGATCTCCGGATCACTGAACCATCAAAGCGTATGGCTCTCCCTGACCGTCGTTCATTCGGTAATAAATGCACTTACCATCCACGGACCCCAGGCCCACCACGGCCGGCGGTCCAACCACTCCAACAGGTCCGATCGACCGTGACAACTCCCTGGTTCCGGTCTGATTCGGTCCCGTTCTCCACTACGCCATTAATGGGCCAAATCGTGCCCAATTATGACGAAAAGAGACAAATTCCCCTGCCACCTCCCAGGTAACGTAATCCCCTTCTATAAAAAGAAACCTGGGAGAAGGGAATGGGGGGCCCCCCGGAGAGAACCCTCCTGGACTGGGTGAAAAGAAGCAAACAGCACAGACACAATTGAGGACATCATCCTCTTCATCTTCTTTATCTTATCCAAATGCTCTCCTGCCTGCTCTCTCCACATATTCACCCTCTGACTTAAGCATCGGAGGGCCGGCGCCGGGGAGCCCGGCCACCGGCTTTTTTGCAGGACAGGACAGGGACAGGACGCACCACCCCTCTTTGCTCTCTTCCACTCCCCAGCGGAGGACGCGGCCGGCCGGCGCCCCGCCGTCCGCCCTCTCAGGCGGCGGAGCTTCCTCCTCCCCTGGCTTCGCGGCGGCCCCCCGGGTCCAATTTCCAGCAACAATTATGATTCCAAAATCACAATCCAACCATTAGATCAGTCAGATCTTCTATTGTGTGTGACCCCATAGGTTCTATTCTATCTGGTAGTAAGATATATTGTGATCCCTATTACAATATCATTGAAACTTCTTTCAATGAGTTGGAACAATTCCAACTCTTTTCATTCGGATTCACTGATCACCAATTGAATGTCTTTAAGTCTCACCATCCACTAGTGACACCTATCAGCATGTAGTGGCAAACCCAACAGAATGGAATGATGAACCTCTAGGTGCAGTTAGCGTATGATACAGTCCTTCTATCATGGATCCCCGACAGGATGGAGGTCATGGATAACTCGTCAAACCCCATCATCTATTATATGTAAAATTTATTCGACTCTAGTTCGAGATTGGAAAACTCTTTTTCCGAAAACTACCTTGGCCAAGGATTTACAAACCCAATCTCATAAATCACATAGGATCTCTTCTAATCTATCAAGGTTGATAGATTCCATCTAGATGCACCCCTACTCCTACAATAAACCTACTGCAGCCAATCTATACCACAAGGACCCAAATAGATAGGGCCCATGTTTATGTGCTCGTCAAACTACAGCAACCTCATTGTGAATAGTCGAGGCATCGCAGGTCAAAGGATCAGTCATACAACTGCAGCATCAAGTAAGTCACTGACGAGTAGATAGACATCCAAGTAACTACTTGCTTTGGTCACGCTCAGTACCCTTGTTCTCTAACAAGCATTTGCACAATCACTCCAATGTTTCCACACTGTGGACTCAAGACTTATCCATCTGCCGTCCCTGATGATGGATCCATCGATTAGGAGCAATTGAGGAATTAATCACCAATGAGACATGCCTCAAATTCTCAACTTTTAAGAATATGCGTTATCATCTTATTAATTTCTTGGACGATTCATGGACACATAGGAATATGAATGAAAAGAATGCCCATCCTAATAAATTTATTATTAGGTCAAGTACAAATTTATATCACAGAACAAAATAATGCGTTAGCCAAATTGGCTACTAGGGCATACTTCTAACAATCTTCCACTTGCACTAAACCCAATCAACCATAAATCTAAGCCCCATCCTCTCAAGATGTGCTTCAATTTTCTGCTGACTTAACTGCTTAATGAATGGGTCTATCACGTTGACTGTGGACTCTACTCTCTGTACCTTTACTTATTTCTTTTCGAGGTAGTCCCGTATCAGGTTAAACCGCCGCTCTATGTGCTTAGACTTCTGGTGAGACCTTGGCTCCTTAGCTAGTTCTCTAGTGCCATTGTTATCGCAGTATAGTGTTATGGCATCTGATGATATTACACCTAATTTTGTAATAAACTTCTTGATCCAGAAGGTTTCCACTGCACCCTTAGAGGCGGCGATACATTCAGTTTTCAAGGTAGAATCTGTAATGATCGGTTGTTTGCAACTTTTCCAAATTAACGAACACCATTGCACATATTCTGATGTAGATTTTCTATTATCAATATGTGTGTATCCTTCTACCTTTAACTCTGATCTTCTTCTAAAAATCAAGAACATATCCTCAGTTCTTCTCAAGTACTTAAGACTGCTCTTAACAGCTATCCAGTGCTCGTGGCCTGAATTTGACTAATATATGCTCGTGAAACTCACAGCATGTGCTATATCAAGTCGTGCACATAGCATGGTATACATGAGGCTCCCTATAACCGAAATATAAGGGATTTTGGTCATCTACTGAATCTCTTCAGATGTGTTGGGGCACATCTTCTTGGAGAGATTTATCCCATGCCTAAAAGGTAATAATCTCCTTTTAAAGGTTTCCATGCCGAGCTCTTTAGTACTTTCTCTATGTACATATTCTGTGATAGGATAAGCATCCTCTTAGATCTATCTGTATAAACCTTAATTTACAAAATATAGGATGCTTTCCTAAGGTCTTTCATGGAGAATTCCTTAGACAACCATACTTTGACCTTAGTTAGCATGGGAATATCAAACCCAACAAGAAGGATATCATCCGCATACAATACGAGAAATACAATAGCCCTCCCACTAACTTTCTTATAAACACATGGTTCCTCTTCGTTCTTGATGAAATCAAGCAATTTGATTACATCGTTGAAACGAGTTTTCCAACTCCGAGATGCTTGCTTTAGTCCATAGGTGGATATTTGCAGTTTACAGACCTTGTGATCACCATCACAATATCATGATATATTGCAACAGCGAACAATATTCGAATGGACTTCAGCATGCTACAGATGAAAAGGTATCCTGAGAGTCAATGCTTTCGTACTGACTATAACCTTTCGCCACTAGTTTTGCCTTATAAGTCTCTACCTTGCCATCCGAACTTAATTTCCTCTTGTAGATCAATTTACACCCAATAGGTACTATACCTTATGGTTGATCTACTAAGGTTCAGACTTGGTTGGAATGCATGGAGTCCGTCTCTGACTTCATTGCTTCCTGCCATCTCTCGGAATCGATGTCTAACATCGTCTCGTTGTTGGTATTGGGATCCGTACCTTGATTCCTATCTCCCATGAGGAACATTTCCTCTATATCCTCTGTAAGTATACCTAAGTACCTTTTAGGAGGATGGAAGATTATACTAGATCTACGAGGTGGAGGAGGTACTGCATGTATTGGCTCGATATGAATAGGTTCTATAGGCACAATGGCTCGTTGCTCTTCAAAGACTTTCTCTTCGAGCTCAATTTTCCTCCCACTGCCTCTATCAAGAAAAATCTATTTTTCATGAAGATAGCATGTTGGCTCACAAACACTTTATGATCCTGTGGGACGAAAAATTGTATCCTAATGACTTCTAAGGATATCCATTAAAACGAGCACTAATTGTCCTATCCTCTAACTTGTCCGCCTATTGTCGCTTAAGTTAACCAATATTTGACTTCTTACCATACCATATCTCTCATATGGTGTGGTAGGTACGAACTTGAGAGGCAACTCTATTCAATAAGTAAATAGCTAAAAATAGGGTATATATCTCTCTAAAAAAACAAGGATAAATTGGTGAAGCACATCATGGACCTGATCATATCCAATAGGGTCCAATTCCTCCTCTCTGACACACTATTGAACTGAGGTATACCAGGAGGGGTCCATTATAAAACTATATCATTCTCCTTGAGATAATCACAGAACTCTATATTAAGGTGTTCATCTCCTCGATCCGATCGAATAACCTTAATGAATTTTTCTGTTTGTTTTTCTACTTCATATCTGAACTCTTTGAACTTTTCAAAAGCTTCAGAATTGTGTCTCATACACATATCTATACTGTGAGTAATCATCGGTAAATGAAGTAAAAACTATGACCCCTAGCCTACATAATGAGCATTGTGGACTATCCGCTTCAAAAAATAGTTGGATTGAACTCCATTTTTGCTTGAATTACTATACTATAAGGAAAAGGGCAGAAAAGAGGAACAGCTGGTCGAATGAGCCACACACGTCAGTGTGTACTAGGGTAAGTATTTTAGTGGACCTCTCCCCGTGTCCTACAAAGGATAATTTAGCCATCTTTTCTTGAAAGTAGGATTCACAAATCGGATATGACTCGAAAGTCAATGAGCCAAAAGCCTATGTTTCTCCAATTTGTTTATTCTGTCTTCTTCTATATGGCCAAGCCTGAGGTGCCACAAATACTTTAGATTTATCTCATTTTTAGATCTTTTGGATCTTATGGCACTCATTATTTGCTCAGATAATTTCACAGGTACATCCAAATGTAAGTGATAGAGATTGTCAATCATAAACCACGTAGAAACAATTTATTTCTCAAATAAATAGAATAGCAGTCTTATAAAAATCTTCTTGTGCTAAACAAGATACATAAATCAAATTTCTGCGAGCAGCAGGTAACAGTTTCTAAGTATCCTGAGCATATCTGACATACCTTCTTAAGGTGTGTCACCCTTTCTTGCTTTTTATACTTTTCATGTATATAGGACAGTTTCTCTTCCAATGGCCGTCTATAATGCAATGGAAACACTTTTTCTTGCAATCGGCCTTTTTCTTGGAACTTTCTTACTTGGTCTTCCGCTTCTTCGCAGGCTTCTTCTTCTTTCAGGTAGACTCTCTCTTGGAAGTAGAAGCCAACTCAATAGCAAGAACTATGCCCCTTGAACTCTTCAAGGTCCCTAAGGTAGTTACCAATTTATTTAACAATTCTGTTTTGGTGCATACAGTCTTGTTCATATGATAGTTTACTATAAACTGTTCATATGAAGCTGGAAGGGATTGTGGAATCAAATCTATTTGCAACCCTTTGTGCATGGTCATGTCGAGCTTCTCAAGCTCCTCAAAATCCTTTATCATGGTCAAACCATGATCATGGACGGATTGCCCTTCACGTATCTTGGCCTTGAAGAGCCTTTTGGACACTTCAAACCGTGCTGCACAACTCTGTTCACCCTACAACTCTTGCAAGTGATTCAATATGTCCCTGGCAGTCTTCATTTTCTCATGCCATTATGTAGCACCTAACTTTATTGTCATCGTTCGTCCACTTGTCATGCATCTTATGCTGATCAGTGATCGGACGGACTGGTAACACGGGGATGTCATGGTTTAGCATATACCCTAATTTCTTACAATTCAAAACTATTTTGAAGTTGCTGAGCCAGTCTTTATAATTGAGTTTGGTCAAACGATTGTTCTCTAGGATATGAGTTAAAAGTTTGGAAGCTGACTTTATAATCCTCAGAGAGTAAAGATTCTAGTTAGAATTTTGTACTTGAACTCTATTTGTTTTAGGACCTTTTAACACAAACACCTCCCACTATTTCCTCGAATCTCTTACACTCCTCCGGTAGAAAAACGAAAACTTGCGACTCTAGGTTTCAAATGGGGTACTACGGTCCCACCAATTTATATGTCACCTCACCTAACAGTTATTGGTGACACATAAACGATGAGGGTACAACTTTTTGTACAATGCTTCTCAAGCAAGTTGTAGCCAACTTGGTCTTCAAGTCATAAGGATCTCACCTAACAATTATTGGCCCAATTTCTTGGTTAAGTCAGACCCACCATATATCTCGCAGAAGTAAAGACGTCATTGGGTCATCACCTAATAGTTATTGGTGCTCAACCCCACCTTTACCCCTACCATATCTCATGTCAATAGAGAGGTCCAGTCCTCCGATGCAACTTGCCCACTGTATCCAACCGTGACAAATCAATGCCGGAAAGAGCTTAGCAGCTCTACTATGGTGGAAGACCTCTAGACTTAATATTAGGTAATCTAGTCTTAATGATTCCAACTTTGAGCTCTTCATAGGTGGTAATCGATCAATTGGTCAGATAAACAGGTGGGAGGCTCTCCTTACTCAGAGAGTAATGTCCTAATTAAGTAACCACCTAATACTTTCCTAGACACCAATTAGATCAATTAATCAAATATGGCTAGCTCAATGTATCATTCACTCTTGACTGATTGAGGAGGTTTTAATTGATTTAGGTTTTGATTAGGGTTTACATCTTATGTAAATATGAAACTCCTTTCATATGTTATGCGTTTACATCTTATGTAAATGACATATTTATTTAGGTTTACAACCTATGTGAATATGAAACCCTTTCATATGTTATGTATTTACATCTTATGTAAATGACATATTAGTTTAGGTTTACATCTTATGTAAATTACGTTACTTATTTGGGTTTTTATTTACATCCCATGTAAAGATTTCTTAACATTTATATATATACATCTCATGCATATGCAATTTTCTTTCAAGCACTGACCTAAACAATATTATCATGAATCCATGATTTGATCATATCTTATTCATCTCATGCATATATAATTTTTCTTAGCATAGGCATAAACAGAAAAATATATTTTTATGATCATGAATCCATGATTGATTCTTATCACATGCATCTCATGCATACAATGTCAGATCTGATAATTTTAATTTTATTCATGCTACCAACTGAATCTCTGATCATACAAGACATGATTTTTAATTGTTCCAATCTCATTGTAATTTAAAATCAACATGCAAGATCATAAGAATAAAAATCAGTATGCTGAAATTTCTGAAATCTAAAATTTCAACACGCAAAAAATTTCAGCAAGCATAAATATTAAAATTTAGATCTAATAAAATCATAATCAAACCTATTAATGTTAATCTTAATTCCAAAAATCTAGCTCTGATACCACTGTCGGGTTACCTCCGCACGTGTTGCGACGATCGCAGCGGAAAGACGCACATGGGGTCATTCATCTCATGAACATCCCGAGGAACGTAGATTTTAAAAAATTATGAGTTCTTTAACTCAGAAGATCATAAAATCTGAAGAAAATGATTAAAATTAATTGCTTGATTATTTTTCAGATCTACAAACTTGTAAATATCAAATCTTCACCTTGTGCGGGTAGATGAACGCCGCAAACTGATGATCATGGATTTGTTGGAAGGTTCGCTTGAAAACACACACGCATCCGGCCTCTACGGGTATCCATATGAAGATCTTGCTTAATCAAGGTTGTGATCTCATCGAGGTGCTAGCTTCCTTACAGAGATCCCTTTTTGATGGTTGGAACTTCTCCAAGCAATCAACTCTTGATTGCTTTCAAGAGGAGAAAGAAGGAGAAGAAAGAAACACTTTCTTCCTTATCTTCTCATGGAAGAAGAAGGGATGAGAGGAACACCTTCCTCCCTATGTTTTCTTCCATGCGGCTAATAAAGAGGAGGAAGAAGGAGAACCATGCTTGCTGCCCCCTTTCTTTGGCCCTTGCGGATGGAAGAAGGGAGAAGGGGAGAGGCTGCCATCATGAAAAGAAGAGTATTAATCCTAAGGGGGGCTGGCCCCTTTTTATTTCTTTTCATCTAAATGCCCTAGGCGTGGCCTCCTCCTTAAAATTTGGAGGAGCCATGCACCAACCGGGTCTCGCATCTCAGACATCCGGAACGCGAGTCCCGGCCATCCGGGATGCGCGTCCCGGCCATCCGGGATGTGGATCCCAGGAGCACGCCCCACTTGATCAAATCAAGTGGGGTATGGGGCCTCCTTTGATTGGATGCTGAAATCCTCCTCTAAGGAGAATTAGGTGAATCCAATCTTTATCCATATTGAAAGGGTTCTAACATGTCATATAGGGGCAGCGGAAACTAGGAATTTTAAAAAATTTCTTAATAAAGTCCCTTAACATGAAACCCTTATAAGCCTAGATCACCTTGATGGTAACAATCAAATAATATATAAATATAAATACAGGAATAGAAGAATACCTCTAATGCTAATCCAATATGAATGATCTCCATGAGGTGTCCAAGTGTCCACCCTCCAATGGTGATTCACACGAAAATTTAATTCAAGACTTTAGCTCCAAAGAGTTTGATCCTTAATGCAGAATTCTTCCAAAGAATTCTAATGGCTTGCTTTCCTTCTTTTCTAATTTTTTTCTTCTTTCTAAAATCACTTCTAATCTTTTGTCCTAAAGAAGACCACCCTGTACACCCTAAAAGCAATGTTACAAAGAGACAAAGCCTTGTAAGAAAGAAGGGATAAGGGAGAGAGAATGCGGTGGAGTTGGAATGAATAAATATGGTGGAATAGGATGCCATTTATAGATGGTGTGGAGATGCATCTTCAAGGGACGCATCCCATCCACACATCCCTAGATGAAAGGGTGTCATAACTCATGAAGGATGCTTATCAAAAAGAGAGAGGCATATCCATGAAAAGGAGTGATTGAAAGAAGTGCTAGATAAGGCGCGTCATCCTTATCCAAAACACCTCATGCGGCACCCTCCTTTTTTTACGCCATCATAAGTCTATCTTCACGCCATCTGATGTTGACCAAGTCAACATCAAATGTTAATCCATCATGCCATGAATCACATGATCCAAGGGCTAAGGATCAAGGCGCCATCAAGGGAGAGAATTAAGTGATCATCCAACAGTTGATGATCCAACGGTCCTCATTCATGGCGCCATCCTATTGACCCATTATGTCTTCATCCAATGGTGGGATTAAGATCCAATGGTCAATTATGATAACCATTCACTAACCCAATCCAATTGGGTTAAACCAACTCGCCATTATGTCTTCATCCAACGGTAGATCAAGATCTAACGGTCTAAATTGAATGATTTATCAAATCTAATTTAATTAGACTCAAACCAAGCCAATTAGGTGCCAACTCTTGGCTAACCAACATTAGAACATGATTTAATCAAATTAGATCAATTAAGAATTAGATTTGAATCTAATTCGAAACAAATTCGAATCCAATTCGAATCAGAAGCTAAGGGTTTGCAACACCTGCTAGGATGTCTATCTTGCAAACATGATCTAATCCAATTAGATTGTTGATAAGTTTTCTTGTGTGTGATCTATTGGGTTTCATACTTAGCCAGCAATAGGTGTGAGTGCGAGTCGACCCAACTTGATTAGAACTCTTCTAATCGATTTAGGTTCAAACTACGTGATCCCGAACTTAACAATTAGAATTCTTTCTAATTGGTGATCGAATTAAACTCTTTAATTCGATCAAACCTATAAGACAAGATTAACGTCTAGCAACGTGTCATGTCTACCCAAAAAATATAAAATTTGGTAGAAATACCAAAAAAATCCTTCAGTGGCAAGTTACCGTGCAATTCAATCCTTCAATCAAACTACATCCCGAATATGTATATGAGTATGAATGTATGTCAAACTCAATTTCATATTCATATTTCTCTTAATCTTCTAATGATAATTCGAATCATGAAATATTAGAAACTCTTTCCAATTTTCATCCTGCTTTGATCAAAGACTCCTTGAATTATCATATGATAGAATAAATGGGATGCGATCTTCTCTTACTAGAAGCGATTGATTTCTTGTTGATCTGCTCATAATCTTCGTACATAATTCACCATATCCAGAAGACCCCGTACACAACTTAAAGTCATGAATGAGTGTAAACCAAAATATGGATTCATGTGCACAAGATACCATGGTGATCTCAGGTCATAGGATCAGTTGCACAACTCACACTAAGAGAATCATATTTTGACATGTAAGTAAGACTTCATAAGATTTCTCTTTGCAGATCAATTCAATAAACTCATTCCTCTAATGAGCACCCACATCTTTGTATTAGTGTCTCCACATAAGTGATTGTGAGATCAATCACCCTCTGCATCGAGTATACATAAGACGTGCCAGTCTTTCCGATAACATTAATCCCCGACTTAATGTACCAACGACTAGGAATATTTAATATTAGGATTTTAGGATTTTAGGTCTCACTAGTATGATTTCATCATAGCCCTAAAACCATTATCCTAATCTAAGGGGTTCATCACAAATATAATAAATAACGTATGATGAAACACAATACCTTTATTCATAATTAGATGTCATGTACATGATTTGGACAAATCAAAAGAAAAATCCTTCGCAATACATATTGCAATTGGCTTGTAGGGAATCTATTCTTTCACATATTAGTCCTAATCTAATTAGGACCCAGTTGGATCATGACTCAATTAAACTCTTTAATCCTAATCTAATTAGGAGTCATCTTCATCTATTAGACCAATAATTAATTAGGTCTCTAGGAGTCCTAATCCAATTAGAACTCATATAATTTTAGTCCTAATCTAATTAGGACTTTAGAAATCCAACCCCAAGTAGGATTCTAATAATTTGAAGTCCTAATCCAATTAGAACTCTAGGTGTCCTACTCCAAGTAGGACTCTTGAACCTTATCATATAAGATCGGGCCTAATTAATTAAGTCCAATTGATTCAATCAAATTGCAATCCAATTACAATTAATCCCTTCTTCAACTTCCTAACTCTTAGTAGGTTAAACCAATTATCAATCAAATTAATAATTACAAACTATTGTGATTCCAAATCACAATCCAACTATTAGATCGATCAGATTCTTTATTGTGTGTGATCCTATAGGTTCTATTATGTCTGGTAGTGAGATATATTGTGATTCCTATCATAATATCATTGAAACTCCTTTCAATGGGATGAAACAATTCCAACTCTTCTCATTCGGGTTCACTGATCATCAAGTGAATGCCTTTGAGTCTCACAATCCACCAGTGACACCTAGAAGCATGTAGTGGCAAGCCAGTAGAATGAAATGATAAATCTCTAGGTGCAGTTAGTGTATGATACATTCTCTTTATCGTGGATCCCGACAGGATGGATGACATGGATAACTTGTCAAACTCCATCATCTATCACATGTAAAATTTATTCGACTCTAGTTCGAAATTGGAAAACTCTTTTTCCAAAAACTACTTTGGCCAAGGATTTACGAACCCAGTCTCATAAATTACATAGGATCTCTTCTAATCTATCAAGATCGATAGATTTTATCTAAATGCACCCCTACTCCTACAATGAACCTACTGCAGCCAATCTGTACCACAAGGACCCAAATAGATAGGATCCATGATTATGTGCTCGTTAAACTACAACAACATCACTATGAATAGCCAAGGCATCGGAGGTCAAAGGACCAGTCATACAACTGCAGCTTCAAATAAGTCACTAACGAGTGGATAGACATCCAAGTAACTACTTGCTTTGGTCACACTTAGTACCCTTGTTCTCTAACAAGCATTTGCATAATCACTCCAGTGTCCTCACACTGTGGACTCAAGACTCATCCATCTGACTAAGTGATCTGTGCACTAATTTCAGCGGATCAATCACCGTCCCTTGTGATGGATCCATCGATCAGGAGCAATTCAGGAATTAATCACCAATGAGACATGCCTTAAATTCTCAACTCTTGAGAATATGCATCATCATCTTATTAATTTTTTGGACGATTCATGGACACATAAGAATATGAATGAAAAGAATGCCCATCCTAATAAATTCATTATTAGGTCAAGTACAAATTTATGTCTCAGAGCAAAATAATACGTCAGCCAAATTGGCTTCTAGGGCATACTTCTAACGCACACACAATAGAGGATCTGATCGATCTAATGGTTGGATTGTGATTTGTAATCACAATAGTTTGTAATTATTAATTTGATTGATAATTGGTTTAACCCACTAAGAGTTAGTGAGTTGAAGAAGGAATTAATCACAATTAGATTACAATTTGATTGAATCAATTGGACTTAATTAATTGGGCTCGATCTTATGTGATAAGGTTCAAGAGTCCTACTTGGAATAGGACTCCTAGAGTTCTACTTCGAGTAGGATTCTTAAAGTTCTAATTGGATTAGGACTAAAATTATGTGAGTCCTAATTGGATTAGGATTCCTAGAGTCCTAATTAATTTTGGTCCAATAGATAAAGATGACTCCTAATTGGAGTAGGATTCTTGGAGTCCTAATTGGATTAGAACTAAAATTAGAGTGGATCCTAATTGGATTGGGATTCCTAGAGTCCTAATTAATTTTGTTCCAATAGATAAAGATGACTCCTAATTAGATTAGTATTCATGTGAATCAAATAGGGAGACAAATTGGGTCCTAATTAGATTAGGATTCAATGAACCAAGGGCCACCTAAATTCTAATTTGATTAGGATTAGAAGGGAGGGGCAAGAGCCCCTCCTTTCCTTGGATGATCCCGGGATCCGCGTCCCGGGTGGCCGAGATGCACATCTCGGGTGTCCGGGATGTGAGACCCGGTTTGGCTGAACTATGGTGTGGCTCCTCCTAATTTCTAGGAAGAGTACACGCCTAGGGCTTCAAAGAAAAGAATAAAAAGGGGGCCAACCCCCCTTGGAATTATTCTTGGTGGTTCCTTTTAGATGTGCGGCCTCCATCTCTCCCTCTCTTCCTTCTTCCATCCACAAGAAAAAAGAGGGGCAGCGAGGATGTCTTATTCTTCTTCCTCTTCATCAGATGCATGGAAGAAAGTATAGAGAGGAAGGAGTTCCTCTCTTCCCTCCTTCTTCATCCATGGAAAGGGAAAGGAAAGAAAATGTTTCTTCCTTCTCCCTCTTCCTCCTCTTGAGAGCAATCAAGAATTGATTGCTTAGAGGAGTTCCAACCATCAAAAGGGGTCTCTGCAAGGGAGCTAGCACCTCGGTGAGATCATGATCTTAATCGAGCAAGATCTTCATATAGATACCCGTAGAGGCCGGACACGTATGTGGCTTCAAGCGAACTTTGCAAAAAATCCACAATCATCAGTTTGCGGTGATCATCTACCTGCAAAAAGTAAAGATATGATCTTTACAATTTTTAATTGTAGATCTGAAATAATCAAGTAATTAATTTTAATCTATCCCTCAGATTTCATAATCTTTTGAGTTAGAGAAATCAGAATTTTTTTGAAATCTACGTACTTCGGGACGTTCATGAGATGAACGATCCCGCTCATGTCTTTTCGCTGCGATCGTCGCAACACGTGCTGGGGTAACCCGACAAAGGACTCTTCCCCATTCCTGCCAATATCCCTTCTCAACCTCACGCAATACCCTTTTCTTACTTGAGAGTCTTTGTGATAGGACTCTTCCCCATTCCTCGCGCCAATATTCCTTCTCAACCTCACGCCGTACCCTTTCCTTATTAAGAGCCCCAGTGATAGAAGGACTCTTCCCTTCCCTCACGTCACATTTCTTTCTTATGCCAACAACCCATCCTTATCTCATGCCACAAACATATTCCTTTCCTCACACCCACCTTAGAGTCCTAATCCCAGTAGGAATCTTAATCCCTATTCACGCCAAACCCAAGTCTAGTTTAGTTCCCAACCTAATTCAATCCGTGCATAAGGAATCAAGCACAATCCCCAATTCAGCCACAAACCCATTGAACCCAATTGATCTAATTAGCCGCATCACATCATCTCCCTTCTCCCTCCCATCCTCAAGGAACCCTAGCCACCATTGAAGAAGAAAAAAAAAAGAGAAGAAAGAAATCAACCGCCAACATCCCAAGAACTAGCAATCACCCATCCCTATCTGCACCATAATGCCACTTCCTCCTTGTTTCAAGATGACCTAGCTGGAGATCTATGATGAGACTACTAACCCTCTGGACCACCTAAAGAGCTTCAGGGCCCTCATGATGCTCCAAAGGGCCACCAACGTAGTACTTTTCTAAGCTTTCCTAGCTACTCTATGGAAGACAACTCAGTTATGGTACATCGGGCTACAACCAAACTTGATTCACTCCTTTGAGCATTTTGGGCAACTATTCATGGCACACTTCATCAATAACTGCAAGTAGAGGAAAAGTTGGGATTGCCTGGAAGTGTGTGACCTGAATCACTCGATTATGGTGTTTTTATTGAAACATGGGTTGAAGATCTCTCGGTTGCCCTTCTCCATTGAGAAGACGTTTTTAAGAAGCTATTCGAAGCTACTTGCCGACCTAAGAAGTATATAAATGCGGAAGAAGTCATGAAAGCTTGGTGAGAGTCAGTTGGGAACAAGCCCAATAAGGATAAAAATAAATAGGCTTGGGAGAACAAAGATGAGCATAGGAAGAAGCCAAGGATGGGTAACCAAAGTCTCCATCAACCAAGGAGTCCAACTCAACAGTTCAAGAGGTATGTGCCTCTTAACACCCTTCGAAGATGAAGGAATCTGCCAAGAAGGACAAAGAGAAATTTTGCAAATTCCACTAGGACTTCATCCATGACACCGAAGACCGCTAGTAGCTTAAGAATGAGATCGAGAACCTCATTTAGTGAGGGTATCTCAATCATTTCGTCAACCACGCCCTACAAGATCAAAACAATAGTAGGTGGAAGCTGCATGCTCCTGAGCAATAAATCGACAACCAACCTATGGCATGTTAGAAGTATGCCCTATAAGCCAATTTGGTAGACGTATTATATTTATTCTGGAAAAATAAAATTTTTACTTGACCTTTTTATTAATACATAAAATTGGACATTCTTTTCATTCATGTTATTATGTGTCCATGAATCGTCCTAGAAATTAATAAGATGATAACACATATTCTCAAGAGTTAAGAATTTAAGACATGTATCATGAGGTAATTAATTTCTGAATTGCTTCTGATCGATGGATCATCATGAAGGACGGTGATCAATCCGATAAGATTAATGCACAGATCACTTTATTTGATGAACGAGTCTTGAGTCCATAGTGTGAGGACACTGGAGTGATTGTGCAAATGCTTGTTAGAGAACAAGAGTACTGAGTGTGACCAAAGCAAAGAGTCACTTGGATATTTATCCACTCGTCAGTTACTTACTTGATACTGTAGTTGTATGACTAGTACTTACACCTGCGATGCCTCAACTATTTACGGTGAGGTTGCTGTAGTTTGACGAGCACATGAACATGGGCCCTATCTATTACGGTTTTTGTAGTGCAGATTGGCTGCAAAAGGTTCACTGTCGGATTAGAATTGTATCTAGATGGGCTCTATCGACCTTGATAGATTAGAAGTGATCCTATCGGATTTATGAGACTAAGTTCGAAAGACCTTGGCCAGGGCAGTTTTGGAAAAAGAGTTTTTCAATCTCGAACTTGAGTCAAATAAATTTGACATATAACAGATGATAGGATTTGACGAGTTATTCATAATCTCCGTCTTGTTGGGATCCATGATAGAGGTACTGTATCATACGCTAACTGCACCTAGAGGTTCATCTATTCCATTCTGCTGGGTTGCCACTATATGCTGCTAGGTGTCACTAGTGAATTGTGAGACTCGAAGGCATTCACTCGATGATCAGTGAACCCTGAAGAGAAAAGTTGAAATTATTTCAACCTATTGAAAGGAGTTTCAATGATATTGTGATAGCGATTATAATATATCTCACTACCAGACAGAATAGAACCTATGGGGTCACACATATAAGAGGTTTTGATTATTCCGATGGTTGAATTGTGATTTAGAATCGCAATAGATCTTGATTATCAATTTGATTGACAATTGGTTTAATCCACTAAGAGTTAGTGAGTTAAAAAAGAAGGATTTGCAATTGGATTGCAATTTGATTGATTCAATTGGACTTAATCAATTAGGCTTAACCCTTATTGGATAAGGATGAGAAGTCCTAATTGATTAGAACTCCTTATTAGATAAGGAACTTAATTTATGAAGTCCAATTTGGATCCTAATCGGATTAGGATTCATATGAATCAATTTGGAGAACACATTAGGTCCTAATTAGATTAGAATTCAATTAATCAATAGGGATCAAATATTTTCTAATTAGATTAGAAAATCTATGCATGAAAGAAAGGGAGAGTCCCTTCCTTCATGCATGTGAGACAAAGCGAGGAAAGGAGGGGCGTCCACCCCTCCTCCTTGATCCACACCAAAGAAAGGAGGGGCGTCCGCCCCTCCTTTCCTTCTTTGGTTCCCCACACCACAAGTGGAGGGGCGTCCGCCCCTCCTTCTTCTCCTCTTGGCTTGCCACACAGCGCAAGGAGGGGCCCAATTGCTGTTAGGGATTCAACCCTACGATTGCGGAATATAAGAAATAGTAGGAGAAAAAGAATACGGCAAGAAACAATAACAAATGCACAAGACACCCAAGTTTATATGGTTCGGAGTCCCTTGCTCCTACGTCCACAGCCGCACAGATCAATACTTCACTATATAATCAAAGAAAGTTACAGAGATTCAAGAGAAGAGAACAAACTCTCTTTCTTACAGCAAAACAATCTCTCTCAAGACGAGCAACGCGTCGTCTTCCTGATGCACACAAAGGATCTCCTTTTGGAAACTTCTCGTTGATGAGTTCTAGGGTTTCTCAAGGTTGCCACACCCCTCTCGTGTCCCACAAGAAGTCTATATATACCTCCCAATCTCTTACTTTGATTAGGGCTTCAAAAAACCTTGGCTTGAACCCGGTTCATAACTCAGCCTCGCGTGAAAATCGTGCTCGAGTCGACTCCCGCAATTCTGCGAGTCGACTCGGCCACAGTCCACAGAAAAAGCCTCTCTGTCTGCCTGTGGGAGTCGACTCCTGGAGTTCTCGAGTCGACTCCAACACTGGGGAGTCGACTCCTATGGATCTGGAGTCGACTCCAAGACTGTGCCAAGTCTGCCTGCGTGCCAGAGTCGACTCCAAGTCTGCTGGAGTCGACTCCGGACCTTGCTAAAATTTTTTTTCTTTGCTGATTCAACTCTGAATCTTTTCGAACTCTTTCCGGCTTGTCTTCCCTTGATCCTCCACCACCATAGTGCACATAGGGGTCTTGAAAAAAAAAAGGGAATGGATCAGGCTCCACAACCCAACAACTCTCCCACTTGGAGACTGATACATCCAATTGTGCATCTATCTGAAAAATAAACAAACTTCTATATCTTGATCTGTATTCTCTGTGCGGCACCTCCATTCAACTAGCTTTGGAGGCCAATTGAGGCCATGCATAGCCTCAATTTCTCTGTAGTGACTGTCTTAGTCAACATATCCGCTGAATTCTTTGCTCCTTGAATCTTCTCAAGTAACAAACTGCCATCTTCTAGCAACTTCCTGATGAAGTGATATCTCAGCTGTATGTGCTTCGTTCTCGCATGAAACATTGGGTTCTTAGCTAAGTGAATAGCACTCTGACTGTCGCAGAATAGTACACTACAGTTCTGTTCTCTGCCCAGCTCTTTCAGAAGGTTTTGTAGCCAAATCATCTCCTTACTGGCTTCTGTAATGGCAACATATTCTGCCTCTGTTGTCGAAAGAGCAACGATCTTTTGCAATTGTGAGAACCAGCTCACTGCTGTTCCGCCTATGGTATAAACATACCCTGTGGTGCTTCTTCTAGTGTCAGTATCACCTCCCAGGTCTGCATCCACAAAACCTTGTAGTGTTTGACTGCCTTTTCTATAACACAAGCCTACATTTCTGGTACCTTTCAAATATCTTAGGATCCACTTGACAGCCTCCCAATGTTGTCTACCCGGATTGGCCATGTATCTGCTCACAGCTCCCACTGCATGTGCAATGTCGGGTCTCGTGCATATCATAGCATACGTCAAGCTGCCTACAGCTGAAGCATATGGTACCCTTGACATCTTCTTCAGCTCCTCATCATCCTTGGGTGATTGCTCTTTTGAAAGTTTGAAATGGCTCGCTAAAGGTGTCTTCACAGAATCTGCATCTGTCATATTGAATCTATTCAACACCTTATCAATGTAGTTAGCTTGAGAAAGCTTCAGTGTTCCAGCCACCTTATCCCTTTCAATCCTCAGCCCAAGCATCTGTTTTGCTGCACCCATGTCTTTCATTGCAAACTTCCTTGATAGCTCTTTCTTCCATCTTTCAATCTCTTGTAGGTTCGGTCCGGCTATCAACATGTCGTCAACATACAAAAGTAAGATGATAAAACTGCCATCAAGTACCTTAAGATAACAGCAATGATCTTCTTGACATCTTTCAAAACCATTGTTGATCATGAATCCATCGAACTTTTTGTACCACAACCTCGGGGCCTGTTTCAAACCATACAAACTTCTCTTCAGCTTGCATACAAGGTTCTCCTTGCTAGGGACTGCAAAGCCGATAGGTTGCTGCATGTAGATGTCTTCATCAATCTCTCCATGGAGAAATGCAGTCGTAACATCCAACTGCTCCAAATATAGATTTTCTGCTGCCACAATATTCAGAATCACTCTGATTGTTGAATATTTGACTACCGGAGAGAAAATCTCAGTGTAGTCGATACCTTCCTTCTGTTGGAAGCCTTTCACAACCAACCTTGCTTTGTACCTTTTGCTGCCATCATGTTCCTCTTTAACTTTGTAGACCCACTTGTTCTGTAAAGCCTTCTTGCCTTCTGGTAGTGAACTGAGTTCCCAAGTTTGATTTCTATCCAAGGACTTCATCTCGTCCTTCATGGCTAACTCCCACTTCACCGAATCTTCACTTTCCATGGCTTCTTCATAACACTCGGGTTCACCTCCATCTGTCAATAGCAGATAATGTAAAGAGGATGAATATCTATCCGGTTGTCTCGAGATTCTTGTTGATCTTCTCAGCTGTGGTATACTTGGTTGAGGTTGTGCCACAACAGTTTCTGAATTTTCAGGATTTTTCTGAAAACTTTTGGCAACATCTTCTTCTGTAATCTCTTGCAGCTCAACTTGCTGTTTTTCCTTGCTTTGCTCCCCTGCACTCTCAAGATCTGAAGTATTCTTGTCCTTATAGAGAACTCGCTCATTGAATATCACATCCTTGCTTCTGATGACCTTCTGGTTCTGTGCATCCCAGAACTTGTAACCAAAATCATCTGTACCATATCCAATGAAGAAACACTTTCTGGACTTTGCATCTAGCTTGTCCCTTTTCTCTGCATTAATGTGCACAAAGGAGACACACCCAAAGACCCTCAAGTGTGACAAATTTACTATTTTTCCTGTCCACTCTTCTTCAGGCAATTTGCAATCTAGGGGAACTGACGGGCCTCTGTTTATTAGATACGCTGCGGTGTTGACTGCCTCAGCCCAAAACATCTTGGGCAAACCAGCATGGATCCTCATACTATTGGCTCTCTCGTTCAGGGTTCTGTTCATTCGCTCAGCCACCCCATTTTGCTGCGGTGTGCTCGGTATTGTTTTCTCCATTCGGATTTCATTCACTGCGCAGAATTCCTTGAACTCACTGCTGTCATACTCACCGCCATTGTCAGACCTTAGTCGTTTTATCTTTGCACCAGATTCATTCTCCACCAGACTTTTCCACCTTTTGAAGGTGACAAATACCTCTGATTTGTGCTTCATGAAATAAATCCAAACCTTTCTAGTAGAGTCGTCAATGAACGTGACATAATAGTGTGAGCCTCCAAGAGATGCAACCGGTGAAGGCCCCCACACATCTGTGTGTACAAGCTCTAGCTTTTCTGTCTTCGGTGTTTTTCCACCCTTTGAGAAACTAACCTTTTTCTGCTTCCCAAATATGCAGTCTTCACAGAGACCTACATCAACAGTTTTCAGATCTGCTAGCTTGTTCTTCTTCACCATCATCTTCATACCTTTCTCACTCATATGTCCAAGTCTGCGATGCCAAAGACAACTATCTGCACCTGTTTTTGTTAATGCCACCGTATCCTTGGTGTCATTGGTCATGTAGAGAGTCCCCAACTTGTTCCCACGTGCTATCACCATAGCTCCTTTGGTGATTTTCCATGAACCACCTACGAAGGTAGTAACATACCCTTCGCTGTCAAGCTGCCCAACAGAAATCAAGTTTCTCTTCAAGCCTGGGATATGCCTCACATTCTTCAGTTTTCACACTGACTGATTCATCATCCTGATATGAACTTCACCTGTCCCCACAATATCTAAAGGCTCATCATCAGCGAGATAAACCTTTCCGAAGTCTCCTGCAGTGTAGTTTAGCATACACTCCTTCCGTGAGGTGGAATGAAACGAAGCTCCAGAGTCTAGTATCCACGATTCCATAGGGCTGTCCACGCTGAGAATCAAAGCATCGTTGGCTTCATCTGTGGTTGCATTCACGGACACCTCGTTCTGCCCCTTGCTTGGATTCTTCTTTCTAAGCCAACAATTCTTTCTCGTGTGGCCCATCTTGCCACAATGCCAGCAGCCATCGCCTTTCGATCTAGACTTGCTCCTCCTCTTAGACTTCGATCTGCCACGGTTTTCACTGCGTTGCACAGTTCTTCCTCTGCCTTCAGATGTGTTCAGGATCGAACCAGATTTCACACCAGACTCCCTCCTTCTGATATCTTCACTGAGTATCAGATTTTGGACCTCCTCAAACTTCAGTTTGTTTGAGCCGCAGGAACTGCTTACAGCTGTCACCGTTGCACCCCAACTTTCTGGCAAGGAGGATAGAAGAATTAGGGCACGAACTTCATCTTCAAAACTGATTTCCACCGAACTCAACTGGCTCATAATCAGATTGAACTCATTGATGTGATCAGTAACAGAGGAACCTTCACTCATCTTCAGATTGAATAAACGGCGCATCAGGTACACCTTGTTGGAGGCCGAGGGTTTTTCATACATATTCGACAATGCTCTCAGCAAACCTGCTGTTGTCTTCTCTTCCAAAACGTTGAACGCAACGTTTCGAGCCAACGTCAAGCGAACAACTCCCAAAGCCTGACGATCCATTAAATCCCAGTCGGCCTGTGACATATCTGTCGGTTTCATACCTTCAAGAGGTAGATGAAGTTTCTTCTGATATAGATAATCTTCGATCTGCATCTTCCAGAAACCAAAGTCTTTGCCGTCAAATCTGTCAATCTTGACCTTGCCTTCTTCAGCCGCCATTGCTCCCACTTTTTCCTTTGAACCAGATGGCTCTGATACCAGTTGTTAGGGATTCAACCCTACGATTGCGGAATATAAGAAATAGTAGGAGAAAAAGAACACGGCAAGAAACAATAAAAAACGCACAAGACACCCAAGTTTATGTGGTTCGGAGTCCCTTGCTCCTACGTCCACAGCCGCACAGATCAATACTTCACTATATAATCAAAGAAAGTTACAGAGATTCAAGAGAAGAGAACAAACTCTCTTTCTTACAGCAAAACAATCTCTCTCAAGACGAGCAACGCGTCGTCTTCCTGATGCACACAAAGGATCTCCTTTTGGAAACTTCTCGTTGATGAGTTCTAGGGTTTCTCAAGGTTGCCACACCCCTCTCGTGTCCCACAAGAAGTCTATATATACCTCCCAATCTCTTACTTTGATTAGGGCTTCAAAAAACCTTGGCTTGAACCCGGTTCATAACTCAGCCTCGCGTGAAAATCGTGCTCGAGTCGACTCCCGCAATTCTGCGAGTCGACTCGGCCACAGTCCACAGAAAAAGCCTCTCTGTCTGCCTGTGGGAGTCGACTCCTGGAGTTCTCGAGTCGACTCCAACACTGGGGAGTCGACTCCTATGGATCTGGAGTCGACTCCAAGACTGTGCCAAGTCTGCCTGCGTGCCAGAGTCGACTCCAAGTCTGCTGGAGTCGACTCCGGACCTTGCTGAAATTTTTTTTCTTTGCTGATTCAACTCTGAATCTTTTCGAACTCTTTCCGGCTTGTCTTCCCTTGACCTCCACCACCATAGTGCACATAGGGGTCTTGAAAAAAAAAGGGAATGGATCAGGCTCCACAACCCAACAATTGCTGCTCCTTGCTTCTCTCCAATCCCTTTCAAGTAAGGGGTTGTGAAGAATTTGGAGGGATGAATTAAGGAACGATTTCTCATTGAAATTATTCCTTGTTTAACTTGGCTTGAGATGCCTATAAATGGAGGGGAGGCATGAGGGCTAGAGAGCATTGGATGTCCATTGATTCAGCCGCCCACCCCCTTCCTCCTTCTCCTTCCAGGCGTGAGCAAGAAAAGGGAGAAGAAAAGGCGCCGACGCCTTCTTCCTCTTTCTCCTTCTTCTTTCTCTCAAAGCAATCAAAGAGTTGATTGAAAGAGAGAGAAAATCAGCCATCAAAAGCGATCTCTATAAGGAAGCTAGCACCCTAGTAAGATCAAGGAGCTCGAAGTGATGTACCTCGTATAGTTATCTATAGAGGCCGGACGATTGTGCGGCTTCAAGTGAATTAAATCATCGATCATCAGATTGTGGTGAAGATCTATCCGCTCAAAGGTAAAGATAGGATCTTTACAATTCATAGTTATAGATTTGAAATTAATCAAGTTAGTAATTTTAATCTTTTCTTAGATTTCATAATTTTTTGAGTTAGAAAACTTTGAATTTTTTTGAAATCTACGTTCCATAGGGCGTTCATGAGATGAATGACCTCGTGCGTGTGTTTTCGCTACGATCGTCGCAACGCGTGCGGGGGTAACCTAAGATGGCACACATCATCAACACTATCTTGGGCAGTCCAACGACATACGGAATGAGCTTCTCCATGTGATGGAACTATGCATGCTCTACCTGAGTAGGAGGCTCAGATCCAAAGAGGTAGAGGATGGGCGAGATGATTTTGATGTAGGAGCATGAGCCCAAACCTGGAGCGAGTGTAGAGATTGAGTCCCCTACTTAGGTGAGCACCAAATTATATTGGGTCCACAAAGTTTCAGCACCTAATTACGTTGGGTCCAAGATTTTCAGCACCAAATTATATTGGGTCCAAGGAGTTCCAACGTCAATTACATTAAGTCAATGTGATGTTGGAGAAGTCCTATCTTATTTGGAGTCCAAGAGTCCTAGTTTATTTGGAGTCCAAGAGTCCTAGTTTATTTGGAGTCCAAGAGTCCTAATTTGTTTGGAGTCTTGTTTATTGAGTCAATGTGTTATTTGAAAGAGTCTAGCTAAGGCTGCAAATGGGTCAGGTCGACCCGAGATCCGACCAGGCCCGACCTGCGTAGATCCGATCCGATCCGAATTTTAGGACCCGCAGGTCCGGGTCGGATCCTAAAATTGGACCCGAATCATTTTCTGGATCGGGTCTGGGTTTATCGAACGGACCCGACCCCCCGAATAAACCCGAAGAGAGAAAAAGAGAGGGAGAAAAAGCAAAAGAGAGTTTTTTTTTCTTTTTTTTATGTGGGTCGTGGCACTATTGGTTCGTCAGGATCCTCTCTCGATCTATTACACTGTTGATACCTCTCGTGTCTCGGTAGCTGGCCTTTTTTTTTTCCTTCTATTTTTTTGTTTCTGTTTTTTTTAACTTTTGCAGGGAGGAAGTGAGGGAACACTCAACTGAATATGGGTCATGTGCCAGTTTTCTGCAATGGAATTGAATTTTGGAAGAAGGTCTGGGATTTTTTTAGTCCTCGTGAGAGGGGAGCTGGGAGACACCAAGTTCTGTCCAATCAGTCATATGGACAAAAAATGGTGTGATATGAAATTTGGCTTGTAGACCGACTTACTTAGTAAGTCAGGGGTCATCTATTCTGACTGGAGGTCAATTGCAAGTCTTTCAAGTCATAGGTCACCCAGCAGTTCAGCACCTCATAATTATGATATGACCAAATTAGATTTGTCCAAATTCTTTGCCAAAAGCATAAAAAAAAATTGGACCCAATTCGGACCAGAACCCAACCCGACTCGGACCCAAACCAGACCCGACCCGACCCGATCTTCAACCGGGTCGGGTCTGGGCCCAAAATTAGGACCCGAACAAAAAAACCAGGTCAGATCGGGGTCACCCAGGACCAGACCCGACCCGACCCATTTGCACCCCTAGTCCTAGCTGATTTGGACTCCTAGTCCATGTGTCTTTAAAGGGTCCTAGTTATTTGGAAGTCTTAGTTGGTTTAGTTGATTTTGTTACTTGATTCCGTTAGTTGATTTCGTCAGTTGATTTTGGTAAATAATTGATTGGATTTAAAAGAGTACATGTTTAGTTGGAGTCCTAAAATTCTGGTTGCAAGAGTCTTTATTTTTCCAACCTCTTACTCTATATAAAGGAGAGGTTGAAGAATAAAATTTAGAGAGATAGATTGATTTGAGTTAAAAAAAAAATGAGTGATTCCCTTTTTTCTTAGAGTGCGATGCTCCTTGCTCTTTCCTTGGTGAGATACCAAACTTTGGAAGAAGTTGGTAAAGATGAGACTCCTTCTCCTTCTTCATGCCAACTCTTGAAGGATTTGAGTAGAGGTGAGACTCTTCCACCCATCTTCTTGAGTTATCGTTTTCTTATCATGCCAACTTTTCATTCTCACGTTACCTTAATTAAGAGTCCTAGTAAAGCAGGATTCTTCCATTTTCTCACACCATCTAAGTATTTTCTCTCGCACTATATTGTTTTCTCACGCCAACCCTAGAGTCCTAATTTCATTAGGACTCCTAATCTGTAGCCAACCACAAGTCCTTCACGTCCTAACCCAATCCCACAACAAGTCCAAGCCCACTTCTTATTGCGTCCACAATCCATTAGCAATTTTTGTACACGGTTGAGTCAATCAACACCCAATTGAATCCAAGTGAACCTCAATTAGACTTCATCCCATCATCTTTTTCCTCCATCCATTAGGAAAACTCTAGCATATCCTAGCCGCAATAGAGAAAAAAAAAAGAGAGAAAGAAAATCGGCCACCATTATCCTAAATTTCAGCAACCTTGCCTATCCTAGTCTGCGTCAATTGGTATCAGAGCAAATTTTCGGCTGATCACCATGAGTATAAGAAGCGACCTTTCCTACAACATCGATTATTAACTTGGGTACTCTACTACCATGAGTATAAGAAGCGGCTATCCCTATAACACCCATCATCAACTTGGATACTCTACCACCATGAGTATGAAAAGCGGCCGCCCCTAAAACGCCGATCGACATCAACTTGGGTACTCTATGTCATGAGTATGAGAAGCAGCCTTCCCTACGATGACGATGGAGAAGAAGAAAATATGTTGCTAGAATCTCCAATCAACTTGCTGCTATGGCACAAAAGATAGATGTTGTGGAGGCACAATGACAACGTCGCCCTCAAATTAGGCAAGGATCTCCAGAATGCAGCAACAAGGGCATTCCTTTTCCTCGAGGTATTTCTTCTTTTACAAGATCTGAAATTTCTGCAAATAGGGAAAGCCAATTTGATTGCAGCAAGTGCGGTGGCCGAGGGCACTTTGTTAATATTCACCCCACCAAAAACCAGCAATTTACATTGGTTTGCGAGGAAGACGAGATCACTGTAGCATCTGAATTTTTTTTTTTTAAACCCATTGAAATCGAAGAAGAGGAAAAAGGCAATGAAGAAGAAGCCAACATGGTGGAACTAGAAGGTTCAGATCTGCCCGTTTGCATGGTTCACAAGATCCTTTTGGGTTGCAAGCAAGGTGAGGAAGTTGGATCTAAAATTTTAGAGGTTGCTAAAATTTTAGAGGGCAACAGCGACGAGTCCGAGTAGCGAGATGTCGGCCAAACATTCATGCTTGAAATCTACAACAAGAATGATAATGCTAAAGCAGATTGCAATGAAGGATTTGAAGCTGAAACAATTTGCAGCAATGGTGACATAGCTAAAATAGAACTTATAGCGGCCAACCAAGAGGAAGTGACCCAACAAACAGAGCCAGCAGACGCTAAAAATTCAGATTTGCAGGTGGTCGAAGAAGAACTTGTTTCCACGGCACTTAGTGGTGCTGATTGGTAGACATAGGACCCCATCCATGAAGCAACCAAACTAGACGTGCGAGCTCAGAAAATCTGCGAGAAGCTAGAAGCAGCCACTGATGGCATAGCGCAATTCAGATTGTTCAATGGATTGATCTTCTACAAAGATCGAAGCTGAGAGGAGCACAAGGCCACAACCAAGTGCAGCAGCCGCATGAAGCACCGTCTCCCGGTGTTCGCCTAGACTTGCATTCTGTGTCCATCAGACCCGCATCCCATGCAGACAAGACCCGCATCCCGTGCAGACAAGACCCACATCCCTGCATGGCCATCTAGTTGGCGTCCCATCATCTCACCAACCTAGAGTCCCAGCTCCACCAGAGCTCCCTCGGCATGCATCAACTCGCACCCGTGCGCACACTAGATGGTGGATACCACCTGAACTAGGATTCTTCAAATCAACCCCAACTCGACGAAGTCAAGTTCTTCTCAGTTGGAGAGAATTGATGCAGGAGCATGAGCCCAAGCCTGGGGCGAGCGTGGAGATTGAGTCTCCTCCTTGGGTGAGCACCAAATTACATTGGGTCCACAAAGTTCTAGCACCTAATTGATACAGAAATAGGATCCAAGTCACTAAGGATGTGCATGGAGTTTGGGTCCCTGCTTGGGGGTGCCCAAAATATATTGGGTCCACAAGTTCCAACACCAAAACACATTGGGTCCAAGAGTTCCAGTCTAATGAGGACTCTTCAAGCGATCAGTGATCAACCACTTGGGATTCATCAAGCACGCCATACATCAGCCTAGTTCCACCTTGGTTGGGGCTATACGTGTGCGCCATTCAGACGCCAACACAACAGCATGAATACATGCCATTTGGGGTACTCTAAGGGTGATGCAGGATCATGAGCCCAAGCCTGGAGTGTGCGTGGGGATTGGGTCCTCATCCTTGGGCGTGTCAAGTCACATTGAGTTTGTGTTTCAACGGCTAATTCAATTGAGTCCTTAGGCATTGAAGAAGTCCTAGTTTATTTGGAGTCTTTGTAATGGGTCCATGTTGTAGGGTTTTGGTATGATATTAGGGGGCAGCGGAAGTGCGGGATTTCAAAATTTTCTTAATAAAATTTCGTTACATCAAACCCATATAAACCAAGATCACCTTAATGATAACAATCAAATAAATAAATATAAATAGAGGAATAGAGGAATACCTCCAACGCTATATCCAATATGCAGAATTTTTACTAGGTGCCCAAGTGTTCACCCTCTAACGTTGATCCACACAGAAACTGGGTTTAGGGCTCTAGCTCCAAAGAACTTGATCCTTGATGCTGAATTCTTTCAAAGAACTCTAATGGCTTGCTTTTTCTAAATCTCCTTCTAAGCTATTTGTCCTAAACAAGACCTCCTTGTCTTGGCGTAAGACAACCTAAGAGAGAGATGTTAGAAAGAAAGAAGACTTGTAAAAAAGAAGGGATAAGAGAGAGAGTTGGATTAATTGAAAACACCGGGAGCGCACTCTCTTTTATAGGTGATGTAGGGATGCATCACCAAAGGATGCATCCCATCCATTCACCCATCAGGGGGCGTGTGATCCAAAGGGAGCGCCTCATGAGAAGAGACGTATCTTGAAAGGAGTGTGATAAGGATGAAAAGGGCGCTTCATCCTTATCTATCCACCGTGCGATAAGAAGAGCGCATTATCAAAAATCCTGCGGACTTCCGCCTCACATCATCACGCCCCTATAAAGCCTCATTACTCAGCCAATTATGTCCCCATCCAATGGTGGACATCATGATCCAATGGCTATCATTGAAGACGCCAGCAAGAAGGAAGTTATGTCATCATCCAACGGCTTGATGATGATCCAAGGGCTCCAATCCATGGTTTCACATCATGATCCTATTATATCTTCATCCAATGGCTGATGAAGATCAAATGGTCATGATTAAAGGCACTATCTAACCCAATCCAATTGGGTTCAAACCAACTCACCATTCTGTTTTCATTCAACGGTTGATGAGGATCTAATAGTCAAAAGTGAATGTGTCATCAAATTTAATTCAATTAGATTCAAACCAAGCCAATTAGGTACCAACTCTTGGCCAACCCATATTAGGATATGATCTAATTAAATTAGATCAATCCAAATCAAGAATCAGATTTGAATCCAATTCGAATCAGGAGCTAAGGTTTGCAACACGTGCTAGCATGTTTATCTTGCAAACATGATCTAATCTAATTAGATTCTTGATCAATTCTCTTGTCTGTGACCCATTGGGTTCCATACCTAGCTAGTAGTAGGTGCGGGTGCAAGTTGACCTAACTTGATTAGAACTCTTCTAATTGATTTAGGTCCAAATTGTACGAACCTGAACTTAACAATCAGAATCATTTCTAATTGATGATCAATTAAACTCTTTAATTCGATTAAACCTACAAAACAAGATTGATGTCTAGCAATGTATCATGTCTACCCGAAAGATATAAAATTTAGTAGAAATACCAAATATACCCTTCAATGGCAAGTTACCATGCAATTCAATCCTTCAATCAAACTACATCCTGAATATGTATATGAGTATAGATATATGTCAAACTCAATTACATTTTCATGTTTCTCTCAATCTTCTAATGATAATTCGAATAATGAAATATTAGAAACTCTTTCTAATTTTCATTCTACTTTGATCAAAGATTTTCTGAATTATCATATGATTAGAGTAAGTAGGATGCGGTCTTCTCTTACTAGAAGTGATTGATTTCTTGTCGACCTACTCATAACTTTCGTACACAATTCACCATATCTCGAAGATCCCGTGCACAACTTATTGTCATGGATGAGAGTAAACCAAAACATGGATTCATGTGCATAAGATACCATGGTGATCTCAGGTCAAAGGATCAGTTGCACAACACTCACTAAAAGAATCATCTTTTGATATGTACGTAAGACTCCATAAGATATTCTTTTGGCAGTTCAATTCAGTAAACTCATTCTTCTAATGAGCACCCACATCTCTGTATCAGTGTCTCCACACAAGTAATTGTGAGATCAATCACTCTCTGCATCGAGCATACATAAGATGTGTCAGTCTTACCGGTAGCATTGATCTCCGACTCAAGGTACCAACAACTAGAAATATCTTAGATTAGGATTTTAGTATTTTAGGTCTCACTGGCATGATCTCATCATAGCCCTAAAAGCATTGCCCTAATCTATGAAGTTCATCATAAGGTGTCATTATTTTTTCTATTGATAAATAGAGTTTGGTCTATATTTTTTTTAAAAAAATTATTTTCTAAAAAAATTTACTTAGTCTTTCATACAAAGCTCTAAGAGCTTGCTTTAAACCACACAAAATCTTGTTTAGTTTAATAACATGATTTAAAAATTTATGATTTTCAAAACTAGGCAGTTATTCTATATAAACTTTCTCAGCAATAAAATCATTCAGAAAGGTACTTTTGACATGCATTTGAAACAATTTAAAGTTCACATAACAAGCAAATGCATGTAATAATCTGTTAACTTCTTGTCGTGCAATAGTTGCAAAGGTTTCATCAAGATTAATAACTTCTTCTTGGTTAATCTTTTAGCAATCAAACTAGCTTTGTTGCATATTACATTTTGATCTTCATTTCATTTGTTTCTGTAAACCCATTTGGTTCCAATTACAAGATAGTCCTTGGATTTACTTACAAGTTCGCATACATTATTTCTTTTAAAAATATATTTATCCAATTATGATCTTATTTAGCTTCTTCTATTATTCTAGATTCAATTTGAGAAACAAAAGCCTAATAACTATAAGTATCTCTGATGGATGATCGAGTTCTTACCCCATGTGAAGGATCACCTATAATTAATTCTTTAGGATGACTATAAACATATCTCCATTCTGTAGGTAAGGTATGTCTACCTTGAGATTATTATTATGGTTGAACCTCATCTACTTGGTCATTATTACCTTTTCTTCATGGTCCATTGCATCTTGTGTAGGTGTGTCCTTCAAGGTGAGGTCTTTTATCTCCTTGCTCAATGAACCTGTATCATCATCAATATTCTTTTTTTTTCCTTGAAGGAAGGTCATTAGTTTCATCAAATATAACATAAATGGATTCTTCTACCACTAAGCTTCTTTTATTGAATACTTTATATGCTTTGCTAGATGACGAATATCTGAAAAAATAGCTTCATCTAATTTGGTATCAAATTTTTCTTGATTATCTTTTTCATTATTAAGCATAAAACATTACACCCAAAAACACAAAAATATCTAATTTTAGGTTTCTATTTTCGCAAAATTCATAAGGTGTTCTCTTTAACCAAGGTCTTATAGAAACCCTGTTTAAAATGTAACAAGTTATGTTGATTGCTTCAGCCTAAAAATATTTAGGGAGATGGTTTTCACACAATATAATCCTTGACATATCTTAGGTGCAAAAAAAATATATTTAATTCTATTTCCATTGCAAAACTTTTCAAACTCATAATTTTTAAATTCAGTTCTATGATCACTTCTTATCTTAAGAACATGCAAATCTTTTTCATTTGAAATTCTTTTATATAATTTCAAAAATGAAGAAAATGCTTCATTTTTATGTGCAAGAAATAACACCTATGTAAATCTAGAAAAATCATCAATAATAACTGTTGCTGGAAATTGGACCCGGGGGCCGCCGCGAAGCCAGGGGAGGAGGAGCTCCGCCGCCTGAGAGGGCGGACGGCGGGGCGCCCGCCGGCCGCGTCCTCCGCTGGGGAGCGGAAGAGAGCAAAGAGGGGTGGTGCGTCCAGTCCTGTCCTGTCCTGCAAAAAAGCCGGTGGCCGGGCTCCCCGGCGCCGGCCCTCCGATGCTTAAGTCAGAGGGGGAATATGTGGAGAGAGCAGGCAGGAGAGCATTTGGATAAGATAAAGAAGATGAAGAGGATGATGTCCTCAATTGTGTCTGTGCTGTTTGCTTCTTTTCACCCGGTCCAGGAGGGTTCTCTCCGGGGGGCCCCCATTCCCTTCTCCCAGGTATCCTTTTATAGAAGGAGATTACGTTACCTGGGAGGTGGCAGGGAATTTGTCTCTTTTCGTCATAATTGGGCACGATTTGGCCCATTAATGGCGTAGTAGAGAACGGGACCGAATCAGACCGGAACCAGGGAGTTGTCACGGTCGATCGGACCTGTTGGAGTGGTTGGACCGCCGGCCGTGGTGGGCCTGGGGTCCGTGGATGGTAAGTGCATTTATTACCGAATGAACCGACGGTCAGGGAGAGCCATACGCTTTGATGGTTCAGTGATCCGGAGATCGTCTTGAGCCGTGTTCATTAAATGACTGAGTGCATTGGAGACTTGAGGGAGCCTCATGCATTAATGGCAGGTCGTGCCGAATACCTGCAGAGATCTTATGCCTTGATGGCTTGGAGATAGTGGCAGGTTGTAGTAGAGTCGCGTGTATAGCCGCCCGACCTTTCGAGAAAGCTAGGCGGGGAGGAGTATTAGTTAAGGCATCGGCTCGGCAAGAGTGCCGAGCCGAGCTGGTCGCCCAGAGGGGCGCCCTGTGGCGGGGTTGCTTCTAGTACTTCTGGTCGACGCCCTTTGGGCGAGCACCTTCTAGCCGAGCGCCTCTATTTGGCGCTGTCTCTGGTCGGCGCTTCCTAGTTCGAGCGCTTCTCTGGTCGGCGTTCTTCTGGTCGGCTCTTTCTAGCCGAGCATCCCTACTTGGTTATTTTGGTTGGGCGCCTCTTGGCGCTCTCTCTGGTCGGCGTCCTTTAGTCGAGTGCTTTCGTGGCGGTATGACTTGGGGTTTTTCCCCCAACACTACCCCCCGACTTCCGAGTTCCAGTTGGCTACCAGCTGGAGCGCGGGAAGTAGCCTCGGTTGGGTCATTTCGGATTCCGAAAATTTTAATTTACTGCGCGTTTTGAATTATCGGAAGCTTCGAGGTGCCTTTAATAGGCGGCGTCTCTTCTTTCCCGAAAAACCTCATTATTGGGGCACCTTTCACGAAGCGTCCTCACGTCGTGGGCTCATGATGGGGCCACACGATCTTCGATTGCGGACGCCTTTCCGCACGATCCGATGGGGCGCTTCAATGTTCGAAGCGCTGGCTCTAATTAAATGCGTCGTTCTGTCTTTTAGACCGACACGTGTTATCATCTAATCGGGACACAGCGTTTTCTTTGCTGATCCGGGCCATTGGGGAGGTCTATATAAACCCTCCCCTGGCCTTCCGTCCTCTTTCTTATTGCCTTCTGCTTCCAGCTTTTCTTCTTCCAGTCTTCCTCAGACCGAAGTCCCTTTTCTCCGGCATCTTCCTCAGGTCCCCCTTCTTTTTTGATTTCTTTTTTTTTTTTGCAATGGGTTCTCTTCCCAGTGAGGTTGAGTCCACCATGAGCATCCTGGAGGTCGAAATGACCGAAGAGTGGTTTTTTCCTCTTCAGGGGTTCCGTTTGGAGCCCGCCAGGCGAAGGGATCGGATAACCGACCCTCCGGTAGGCCGGATTGGAGTGCACCTGGAATCACTCTGGGCCGGCCTCCGATTTCCTCTTCACGGCTTCGTGAATGAGTTGCTGACGGTATGCCAGTTGGTTCCGGCGCAACTCACTCCGAATGCCTGGAGGACAGTGATGGGCTTCCTGTCACTGTGTTTACTGCAGGGGATTCCGACCTCTGTCAACGTTTTCCGGCGACTTTTTATCTTTAAGTCAAATCCGGGAGACGGGTAGTGGCTTTACATCGCCCTTCGGGCGGGTCGGCCACTCTTTTATGGTGCCCCCTCGTCCATTCATGGCTGGAAGGAGAAATTCTTCTTCCTTGGTTCTGAACGGTCCTGGGGGTTTGACCCCAGGTGGGGGCCGGCCCAGCTTAAGTCTATCAACAGGCCCCCCCAGCTTTCTCCGCGTGAGCAGGGGATCCTCGACGCCATCCGCAGTCTCGGGGACGGCTTCTTACTGAACGGCCTCATATGTGAGGACGCTTTGGTGAACGTGGGCTTGAGCTCGGCGCGTCCCCACGGTAAGTAATTACAAGATGTCTTTTTATTTCCTTACTGTTCTAATGTTCTAATCCTTTTTGCCTTTGCAAATATCGCAAAGATGGTGACGAAAAGCGAAGTCCTCTACGCCCGCTTCCAGAAGAGGGCAGCCGAGCTCTCGGGCGAGCCCACCGAGCCGAGGAAGAAACAGAAGGTCTCGGCGACCCCAGCGCCCCCGGCGCCCCTGGCGGCAGCGGTGGCCGAGGCAGGTCCTTCTCGCCCCGCTCACTCCGAGGCGGGCCCTTCTCAGCCCGCGCGCCCCGAAGCTGGTTGGAGGGAGGGCGCGGATTCCGGGGGCTCGGGCTCCAGAGAAGCCTCGGTGGCGCCCCCATGCCCAGCGCCTTTAGCGCAGATTCCTGGTCGGCAGGACGCTTCAGTTGCCGACCAGGAGAGGAGTTCCGCGGGTCCCGTGCTTGCACGCCCCGCTATAGTTGTGCGGCGGTCAAATCAGCCGCTCGTTCGACCCCAACCCCCAAGCTCCGAGCTGGAGAGCAGTCAGGGAGCCTCGGGGTCGGCTCCGCCTAGGCCAGCCGATGCTGGCCTTCCGGGCCCATCGGGCTAGGAAGAACGGGTGCCCCTCGCACCCACCTGGTCGGTATTCGAGGGTGATTCAGCCCTCGAAAACCCTCGAGTAGCGCGTGAGATATTCCTGAAGGGTTTTAGCATGTTATAATGCGCAGCGGAAGCTAGGGATTTTAAAAATTTCTTAATAAAGTCCCTATGCATGAAACCCTTTTAAGCCTAGATCACCTTAATGATTACAATCAAATGATATAAAATAAATGCAGAATTAGTAGAATACCTCAAACGCTAATCCAAAGTGTACAATCTCCACGAGGCGTCCAAGTGTCCGCCCTCCAATGGTGATCCACACGAAAACTTGATCAAGACTTTAGCTCCAAAGACTTTTGATCCTTAATGCAGAATTCTTCTAAAGAACTCTAATGGCTTGCTTTCCTTCCTTTCTATTTTCCTTTAGCCTTCTAAAATCACTTCTAATCCTTTTGTCCTAAAGAAGACCACCTTGTCTTGGCTTAGGACACACTAGAAGCAATGCTAGAAAGAAAGAAACTAATGTAAGAAAGAAAGAAGAGAGGAGTGGGGTGGAATTGGAATGATGAAACCCTTGGAGTGCTAACCTATTTATAATAGGTGTAGGGATGCATCTCCAAGGGATGCATCCCATCCACACATCCTCTCATGAAAGGGCATCATCTAAAGGGTCATATCAAATAAGAGGAGGTGCAGATCAAGTGAGGAGGTGTATCAAATGATATGTCCTTTCATGTGGTGCCATATTTTGACCAAGTCAACATCACATGCTAATCACATGTCCATCACGCCTCACCTCTTGATCTTTCATGATGATGATCCAAGGGCTCCAATGCAAGGCGCCATTTACTTGACCCATTATGTCTTCATCCAATAGTGGGATTAAGATCCAATGGTCAATTATGATAGCCATACTCTAACCCAATCCAATTGAGTTAAACCAACTCTCCATTATGTCTTCATCCAACGGTAGATCAAGATTTAACGTTCTAGATTGAATGATTTATTAAATCTAATCCAATTAGACTCAAACCAAGCCAATTAGGTGCCAACTCTTGGCTAACCCATATTAGAAGATGATCTAATCAAATTAGATCAATTAAGAATCAGATTCGAATCCAATTCGAATCAAGAGCCAAGGGTTTGCAACACCTGCTAGAATGTCTATCTTGCAAACATGATCTAATCCAATTAGACCCTTAATAAGTTTTCTTGTGTGTGACCCATTGGGTTCCATACTTAGCTAGCAATAGGTGTGAGTGCAAGTTGACCTAACTTGATTAGAACTCTTCTAATCGATTTAAGTCCAAACTGTGCGAACCCAAACTTAACAATTAGAATCCTTTCTAATTTGTGATCGAATTAAACTCTTTAATTCGATCAAACCTATAAGACAAGATTGACGTCTAGCAACGTGTCATGTCTATCCGGAAAATATGGAATTTGGTGGAAATACCAAAAATACCCTTTAGTGGCAAGTTACCGTGCAATTCAATCCTTTAATCAAACTGCATCCCAAATATGTATATGAGTATGAATATATGTCAAACTCAATTTCATATTCATATTTTTTTCAATCTTTTAATGATAATTCAAATAATGAAACATTAGAAACTCTTTCTAATTTTCATTCTGCTTTGATCAAAGGCTTCCTGAATTATCATATGATTAGAATAAATAGGATGCTATCTTCTCTTACTAGAAGTGATTAATTCCTTGTTGACCTACTCATAATCTTCGTACACAATTCACCATATCCAGAAGACCTCGTACATAACTTATTGTCATGAATGAGTGTAAACCAAAATATGGATTCATGTGCACAAGATACCATGGTGATCTCAGGTCATAGAATCAGTTGCACAACTCCCACTAAGTGAATCATCTTTTCACATGTAAGTAAGACTTCATAAGATTTCTCTTTGTAGGTCAATTCAGTGAACTCATTCCTCTAATGAGCACCCACATCTTTGTATTAGTGTCTCCACACAAATGATTGTGAGATCAATCATCCTCTGCATCGAGCATACATAAGACATGCCAGTCTTTCCGGTAATCATTGATCCCCGACTCAATGTACCAATGACTGGAAATATTTAAGATTAGGATTTTAGGATTTTAAGTCTCACTAGTATGATCTCATCATAGTCTTAAAACCATTGCCCTAATCTAAGGAGTTTATCATAAATATAATCAACAGCATATGATAAAACATAACGCCTTTATTCATATTTAAATGTCATGTACATGATTTGGACAAATCAAAAGAAAAAAAAACCTTTCACAATACATATTGCGATTGGCTTGTAGGGCATCTACTCTTTCAATCTCCCACTTGCACTAAAGCCAATCGCTCTTATATTTTATCTCCATACAATCGAGGTGGCGATCGAACTGCTGTTGTGGTAGAGCTTTAGTGAACGGGTCTGCTAAGTTGTTCTTTGTGTCTACTCGTTCAATGACTATGTCTTGTCTCTCGACGATCTCTCGAACGAGGTGGAAGCGTCTTAGAATGTGCTTGGATTTGTGATGAGATCTTGGTTCCTTTGCTTGAGCAACAGCTCCAGTGTTGTCACAATAAACTGAAACTGGTCCAGCAATCTCAGGAACTACTCCCAACTCAGCGTTGAACTTCTTCATCCAGACAGCTTCCTTAGCGGCTTCACTTACAGCGATGTATTCTGCCTCAGTAGTTGAGTCAGCTACAGTTTGCTGCTTGGAACTCTTCCAGCTCACTGCACCACCATTTAGGGTAAAGACATACCCTGAAGTGGACTTGCTATCATCTGGATCTGATTGAAAACTAGAATCAGAAAATCCTTCTAGTTTCAACTCAGATCCTCCATAAACTAGAAAAATATCTTTAGTCCTTCTTAAGTACTTAAGAATATTTTTCACAGCTATCCAATGATTTTCTCCTGGATCAGCTTGGAATCTGCTTGTTATGCCTAAGGCATAAGCAACATCAGGCCTAGTACATAGCATAGCATACATAATTGATCCTACTGCCGAAGCATAGGGAATAGAATTCATTCTATTCCTCTCTTCAGATGTCTTAGGAGACATCTTCTTAGAGAGACGTATGCCATGACTCATAGGTAAGTAACCTCTTTTACTTCCTTCCATGCTGAATCTTTTTAGCACACGATCTATGTACTTAGACTGGGACAAGCCTAGCATCCTTTTAGATCTATCCCTATAGATCTTTATACCAAGTATATAGGATGCTTCTCCCAAGTCTTTCATGGAAAAGCTTTTTGATAGCCAAGTCTTGACCGATTGTAACATTGGAATATCATTTCCAATGATTAGTATGTCATCTACATACAATATTAAGAAGACAACGGCACTCCCACTAGTCTTCTTGTACACACATGGTTCATCCACATTTTTGATAAAACCAAACTCTTTGACTGTTGTATCAAAACGGATGTTCCAACTCCTCGATGCTTGCTTTAATCCATAAATGGATCTCTTAAGCTTGCATACTTGATTTGCTCTCCCACTTGAGACAAATCCTTCTGGCTGTGTCATGTAAACCTCTTCCTCAAGATAACCATTAAGGAAGGCGGTTTTGACATTCATCTGCCAAATTTCATAATCATAGTATGCAGCTATTGCAAGCAAAATCCGAATAGATTTAAGCATGGCAACTGGTGAAAAAGTTTCATCATAGTCAATTCCTTGCTTTTGCCTGAAACCTTTTGCCACCAATCTGGCCTTGTAGGTTTCTACTTGGCCATCTGCTCCAATCTTCTTCTTATAGACCCATTTGCAACCTATAGGGTTTACACCTTCTGGTGCATCAACCAAAGTCCATACTTGGTTGGTATACATAGAGTTTATTTCGGATTTCATAGCTTCTAACCATTTGTTAGAGTCATTACTCATGATAGCTTCCGAATAGGTCAGAGGATCATCATTTTCGACGATGTGGGCTTCATCATTCTCAATGATAAACCCATACCTCTTAGGTGCATTTCGCACTCTATCTGACCTTTGGAGAGGAGATGTGTGTTGTGGTTGTACTTCATCAATGGGTACATCTGGTTGAAGAATTTCTTGTGTTTCTATTTGTAGGTCTTGAACTTCATTAAGTTCAATTCTTCTTTCACTGCCCTTTTCTAAGATAAACTCTTTTTCTAAGAAAGTGGCATGCCTACTAACAAATACCTTTTGTTCAGTAGGGTGATAGAAGAGATATCCAATACTTTCTTTGGAATAACCTATAAATGTATATTTATCTGATCTAGCACTTAGCTTATGTCCAAAATTTCTTTTGATATATGCTTGGCAGCCCCATATTTTAAAATATTTAAGATTGGGCTTTCTACCTCTCCATATCTCATATGGAGTACTAGATACAGATTTTGAAGGTATCCTGTTTAGCACATATGTAGCAGTTTCTAAGGCATAACTCCAGAAGGAAATAGGAAGATCTGTAAAGCACATCATGGATCTTACCATATCTAATAGAGTACGATTCCTCCGTTCAGCTACACCATTTAGTTGTGGCGTATACGGAGGTGTCCATTCAGAGAGAATGCCCTTTCTTTAAGATGATTTAAAAATTCACTAGAAAGGTATTCACCTCCTCGATCAGATCGAAGGATTTTAATACACTTTCCGGTTTGTTTTTCAACCATACTTTGATACTCTTTAAACTTATCAAAGGCTTCGTATTTATGTTTCATAAGATACACAAATCCGAACCTTGATAAATCATCAGTGAATGTGATGAAGTAAGAGTATCCACCTCTAGCTGGAGTTGTCATAGGACCACATACATCTGTATGTATAAGTCCTAATAACTCACTTGCCCTTTCTCCATATCCAGTGAATGGAGACTTGGTCATTTTTCCCATAAGACAAGATTCACAAGTTCCTAATGATTCATAATCATAAGGATCAAAGAACTCTTCTTTGTATAACTTGTTGATTCTTGATTCACTTATGTGACCAAGTCGGCAATGCCAAAGGAGGGTATTATTCACTTCCTCTCTCTTTCTTTCATTGCTTTTATTAATATGAAAGACATTGTCATTAAGTAATAAAACTAGAAGACCATTTTCCATAATGCCATTGCAAAGATGCTTATTAGAAAAATAAATAGAGCAACCATTGCCCTTTCCATTAATTTCAAAACCTTTCTTTAACAACAAAGGAATGGAAATTACATTTCTAATAATTTTGGGCATATAATAACAATCTTCTAATTGTAGGAGCTTTTCCGAAGGCAATTCCAAGTTGTAGGTTCCAACAGCTTCAGCCTGGATGGACTCTCCTCCAGCGCCATACAGCTCGAAGTCACCTTTCTTCAAAATTTTAATTTTCTGTAGTCCATGCAAAGATTTGCAAATGTGAAAACTACAGCCGGTATCCAATACCCATGAATTTGAATTTGAAGAACTTAATGACAAGTTGGCATGTAACATAAACATACCTTTTGATGCAACTCTTGCATCGGTCTTCATACTTGCAAGAAAACTCTTGCAATTCCTTTTCCAGTGGCCAGCTTTGCCGCAATGAAAACAGGTACTTGATCCGGAGTTTTTCTTTCCTTTTTTCTTTTTGATGCTACTCTTGGGGTTCAATCGTTTCTTAGAACCCTTATTTCCCGATTTCCTCATAGAGGTGCTATTTATAAGAAGGAGTGGACCTTTATCCTTCTTAATATGCCCTTCAGCTGTTTTGAGCATATTTAACAGCTCGGGCAGGGAGGTGTTCAGCTTGTTCATGTGAAAGTTCACAACAAACTGAGAGAATGAATCAGGCAGTGATTGCAGGATCAAATCCTGACTGAGCTCACTATCCATAGCAAAACCTAATTGACTTAATCTGGTGATCAAGTCTATAACCATAAGAACATGGTTTTGCACTGGAGTTCCTTCATTCATTCTAGCACGGAACAACTGCTTAGATATCTCATACCTAGCAGTCCTGCTTTGTTCTCCATACAACTCTTTTAAATTGAGAAGTATGGATTGAGTGTCCATGCCTTCATGTTGCCTCTGTAATTCATTGTTCATAGAGGCAAGTATGATACATTTGACAGTCACACTGTCATTTTTTCCACATCTTATGTGTGGCAACCTCCTCTTCTGTAGCATCATCCCCTAGATCTCCAAGATCAGGGGTTTCAAGTATATAAGAAATTTTCTCCTGAGTGAGTACTATCTTTAAATTCCTCAACCAGTCCACATAGTTTGGTCCGGTCAACTTGTTGGCATCTAAGATGCCTCTTAGTGAAAGTGAAGAAGCCATTTAATAATTCTACATATGCAAGAACAAAACTAATATAAGCAGACCAATCATGATGACATGTTTGCAACTAGATAAGGACTTTAATCTAATTTGTCTCCTACTATTTTTATCGAATATCATAGTCCTCTCCTATGATAAACGTGAAAATATAATTTTTCTTAGTAGGGTTGAGATCCTAATTCATCATAAAAAGCCTTGTGTTTACACAACAAACTCTTATGAGTTCAAAGGCAGGAAACTCTTTCCAATTGCATCTCATGCAATTCTCAACTTTATCTTGTCCTCTTAAAATACTTATTGCCTTGTGTTAGCACAACAAACAATAATATTTTAGTTAAGTCAAACCCTTCATTTCCATGTAGTCATATTCGAATAATATTGCCCTTGTGGTTGCACAACAAGGCAATATATTAAAATATACCATAAGCATCTTAATGCACCAAGACAGTATAACATCAGTCCCCATTGCAAGTCTTGTGTTAGCACAACAAACTAGCATGGATCTTGACATAATAATATCGAGGCATGAAGGAAGGCTATCAATAGTGTTATATCAATATTAAGCTTATCCATAATAGGCAATCAAATAATTGGCCAGGTAAGCAGGTGGGAGGCTCCCCTTACTCAGAGAGTAAGGTCCTAATTAAGTAACCACCTTTAGTGCTTTCCTTAGACACCAATTAGATTAATTGTTTTAGAATGGGTTAGCTCAACGTTTTTCAACACTATGACTTAATATAATTTTTATTGAGGGCTTACTAGTCTCTAGCACATTCTTTAATTGTAACATACATTTAACATGTCTAAAATAAACTATTATGCATCATGGCTATCTCATAGCATGTATAAATCATAAGCAATTAATTAACATGCTTCAACATATTTTCATATGAAAAATTTTATATCATGATATTTTATTACAAAACATATCATATATTAATCATACATTTCAGCATTTCTCTAAGCATATTACATTATTATCTCATAGTAAATTAATAATCATACATCATACATAATTATTTGATTGAACCAATTAAGGATGGCTCTGATACCACTGAAGGGTTTTAGCATGTTATAATGCGCAGCGGAAGCTAGGGATTTTAAAAATTTCTTAATAAAGTCCCTATGCATGAAACCCTTTTAAGCCTAGATCACCTTAATGATTACAATCAAATGATATAAAATAAATGCAGAATTAGTAGAATACCTCAACGCTAATCCAAAGTGTACAATCTCCACGAGGCGTCCAAGTGTCCGCCCTCCAATGGTGATCCACACGAAAACTTGATCAAGACTTTAGCTCCAAAGACTTTTGATCCTTAATGCAGAATTCTTCTAAAGAACTCTAATGGCTTGCTTTCCTTCCTTTCTATTTTCCTTTAGCCTTCTAAAATCACTTCTAATCCTTTTGTCCTAAAGAAGACCACCTTGTCTTGGCTTAGGACACACTAGAAGCAATGCTAGAAAGAAAGAAACTAATGTAAGAAAGAAAGAAGAGAGGAGTGGGGTGGAATTGGAATGATGAAACCATGGAGTGCTAACCTATTTATAATAGGTGTAGGGATGCATCTCCAAGGGATGCATCCCATCCACACATCCTCTCATGAAAGGGCATCATCTAAAGGGTCATATCAATAAGAGGAGGTGCAGATCAAGTGAGGAGGTGTATCAAATGATATGTCCTTTCATGTGGTGCCATATTTTGACCAAGTCAACATCACATGCTAATCACATGTCCATCACGCCTCACCTCTTGATCTTTCATGATGATGATCCAAGGGCTCCAATGCAAGGCGCCATTTACTTGACCCATTATGTCTTCATCCAATGGTGGGATTAAGATCCAATGGTCAATTATGATAGCCATCCTCTAACCCAATCCAATTGGGTTAAACCAACTCTCCATTATGTCTTCATCCAACGGTAGATCAAGATCTAACGGTCTAGATTGAATGATTTATTAAATCTAATCCAATTAGACTCAAACCAAGCCAATTAGGTGCCAACTCTTGGGTAACCCATATTAGAAGATGATCTAATCAAATTAGATCAATTAAGAATCAGATTCGAATCCAATTCGAATCAAGAGCCAAGGGTTTGCAACACCTGCTAGAATGTCTATCTTGCAAACATGATCTAATCCAATTAGACCCTTAATAAGTTTTCTTGTGTGTGACCCATTGGGTTCCATACTTAGCCAGTAATAGGTGTGAGTGCAAGTTGACCTAACTTGATTAGAACTCTTCTAATCGATTTAAGTCCAAACTGGCGAACCCAAACTTAACAATTAGAATCCTTTCTAATTGGTGATCGAATTAAACTCTTTAATTCGATCAAACCTATAAGACAAGATTGACGTCTAGCAACGTGTCATGTCTACCCGGAAAATATGGAATTTGGTAGAAATACCAAAAATACCCTTCAGTGGCAAGTTACCGTGCAATTCAATCCTTTAATCAAACTGCATCCCAAATATGTATATGAGTATGAATATATGTCAAACTCAATTTCATATTCATATTTTTTTCAATCTTTTAATGATAATTCAAATAATGAAACATTAGAAACTCTTTCTAATTTTCATTCTGCTTTGATCAAAGGCTTCCTGAATTATCATATGATTAGAATAAATAGGATGCTATCTTCTCTTACTAGAAGTGATTAATTCCTTGTTGACCTACTCATAATCTTCGTACACAATTCACCATATCCAGAAGACCTCGTACATAACTTATTGTCATGAATGAGTGTAAACCAAAATATGGATTCATGTGCACAAGATACCATGGTGATCTCAGGTCATAGAATCAGTTGCACAACTCCCACTAAGAGAATCATCTTTTGACATGTAAGTAAGACTTCATAAGATTTCTCTTTGTAGGTCAATTCAGTGAACTCATTCCTCTAATGGAGCACCCACATCTTTGTATTAGTGTCTCCACACAAATGATTGTGAGATCAATCATCCTCTGCATCGAGCATACATAAGACATGCCAGTCTTTCCGGTAATCATTGATCCCCGACTCAATGTACCAATGACTGGAAATATTTAAGATTAGAATTTTAGGATTTTAAGTCTCACTAGTATGATCTCATCATAGTCTTAAAACCATTGCCCTAATCTAAGGAGTTTATCATAAATATAATCAACAGCATATGATAAAACATAACGCCTTTATTCATATTTAAATGTCATGTACATGATTTGGACAAATCAAAAGAAAAAAAACCTTTCGCAATACATATTGCGATTGGCTTGTAGGGCATCTACTCTTCAATTTTGGGTCGCGCTGCTCCCAGCCGACCGGGCCGCGATGCAGTCCATGAGCTACAATGCTTTCATGGACATTACCCGCTGCAAACGCCGTCCGGGTAAGTAAAATTTTCCACCTGTGTAATCTGTATAGGTTTTCTACTAGTGGCGCCTTATGTTTTTCTTTTCGTCTCTTTTACAGCATTTGCACGAGACGAAGATGCTGATGCACCTAGTCCAAGAATACCGGGAGAAGGCCCGGAGGTGCCAGCGCAGTTATGACGAGGCCCAGGTGAGGTACCTAGCCGCCGAGGCGAAGTACCAAGCCGCCGAGGCCGAACGTCAGGTGCTCCAGGAAAAAGTTGGAGCATCCGAGGAGGGGGTTCGAGCTCTTACCACAGAGCTCGATGAGGAGAAGGGCGCGCATGCACTGGCGAGGTCCGAGCTGCGCGCCGCAGAGGCTCGGTTGGCCAAAGCCGAGGAAGCGCTGGCCTCCCGTGAGCAGGAGGTGGGGAATGCCCGCGTTCGCCACTTAGAGCTCGAGCGGGAGCTAAGGGACCTCGAGCGGAAGGCCACCTATCATGAGGCTCGGGAGCTCGAGGCTCGGGAGCAAGCCCAGAGCGTGGTGGCGCTCTTTTGCGAGTCGGAGGAGTTCCACGACCTCCTAGCAGAGGAGGGCGTGAATGGGTTGATTCCAGGGCTTCCGGGACTTCCGCAACCAGCTGCGGCGGCTCCTCCCGGATTTTGATGTAAACCTGCTCCGACCGGGAGCAGGAGTCGAAAGGCCGGAGGCGGAGGCGGAGGCAGAAACTCCGGGGGCCGACCAGGGAGGTCTGGCCGAGGCGGCCGGAGCCGTCCCCGAAGTTGCCGAGGTCACCTCCGAGACTATTCCTATCGCTGTCGAGGCCGAGGAGGTCCCGGCTGTTGAGCCCGCCGCCCCGACACTGCTGAAGCCGAAGTGGTCGAGCTCGAGCCTTAGAGTGTAATTTTGTTATTTTTAAGTCGGGACGGTCCCGCATTTTGTAAGGGCCGAGCCCGAATCCTTGTAGCCTACGGGCCTTTTTGAAATGAACACATATTTTTGGAAACTATTCTGTTATAGTCCCAAGTTTTTTCTGCTCGGATCCATTTTAGGCTCCAAGGAGATGGGCTCTATGGCCTCTAATTTCGCCCGCCACAGGGTTTGGGTTTAGGTTCAGCTTGCCGAGCTTTATTGCTCAGTCCTTCGACCAGCGGCATAACAACGCTTATGCCAAAGGGATTTGGGCTCGGAGAGTCTTTCCGAGCTTAGTCCAGAATTCGATCGAGCCCTAAGGCGGTCTCTAGGACTCAAATTTTAGCGAGGTTAGTAAACTCTAGGTCCGAGCCTTGAGTTATCGGGGCGGACCAAGATTCTTTTCCAACAAATGGGTTGAATACTCGTCAGCTCGTGACGGGGATTCACCGGGCTTAGTATAATAATGTGCTGGTGTCGTTAGCACTTCTTCGCCGAGGCGATTGAAATGTTCTGCTCGGAGTCCACTCTTTGGAGACATCGGTAGAGAGAAATCCCAGGGTAGATAAGTAATGTAAAAGCATTAAATAAACGGGTACCTTATACGTGTGCGTCCTTGCGCCGAGGCGACTGAAGACGCTCCTCTGCTCGGACTCCGTTCTTTGAGGATGTCGGCAGAGAAATCCAAGAATAGAATAGACAATATAGAGACATTAACGTTAAGTAAATGGGTACCTTGTACCGTGTGCGTCCTGGCGCCGAGGGCGACTGAAGACACTTCTCTGCTCGGACTCCGTTCTTTGAGGATGTCGGCAGATAAATCCAAGAATAGATAGACAATATAGAGACATTAACGTTAAGTAAATGGGTACCTTGTACCGTGTGCGTCCTGGCGCCGAGGCGACTGAAGACGCTTCTCTACTCGGACTCCGTTCTTTGAGGATGTCGGCAGAGAAATCCAAGAATAGAATAGACAATATAGAGACATTAACGTTAAGTAAATGGGTACCTTTGTACCGTGTGCGTCCTGGCGCCGAGGCGACTGAAGACGCTTCTCTGCTCGGACTCCATTCTTTGAGGACGTCGGCAGAGAAATCCAAGAATAGAATAGACAATATAGAGACATTAACGTTAAGTAAATGGGTACCTTGTACCGTGTGCGTCCTGGCGCCGAGGCGACTGAAGACGCTTCTCTGCTCGGACTCCGTTCTTTGAGGATGTCGACAGAGAAATCCGGCGATGGAGAACGAGCCGAGCTCGTCGGCTGAAGCCGGCGGACAGCGAGCCGAGCTCGTCTTGGTCAATGAAGACCGCATCCCAACGCATCGGGGCATCCCGATAAACCGGGGCATCTCGACGTCTCGAGGCATCCCGGCCGAGGTCGGGGTAGGAGCACGAGCTGAGCTCGTCCGGTCAGAGAGGACCGCTACTCATAGTCGATGGAGCACGAGCCGAGCTCGTCCGGTCAGAGAGGACCGCTACTCAATAGTCGATGGAGCACGAGCGGACCGCTACTCAATAGTCGATGGAGCACGAGCCGAGCTCGTCCGGTCAGAGAGGACCGCTACTCAATAGTCGATGGAGCATGAGCCGAGCTCGTCCGGTCACTTAAGACCGCACCCCGACGTCTCGGCCATCCCGACGAATCGGGGCATCCCGTTGTGGCAGGGCATCCTGACCGTGGTCAGGGTAGGAGAACGAGCCGAGCTCGTTGCCGGTGGAGAGCGCGCCACGAACTCACGAACATCTTCAGGGAGCCCGCATAGGTACTCTATCATCCCGAGGCACCGGGGCATCCCAACCGTGGTCAGGGAAGAAGAATAAACCTGATGGCATGAGATAATCAGGAGAATTGGTGAGCTCGGAATAAGTACGCAAACCATCAGTTTATTGTGAAATGAAATTCATAGAATGAAATTCAATGGTTGAATAATGGGGAACCCCTTAGGGTTCTACTGGTGGTACACGCGGAGATTTTCAGAGCTCCAACTCCGCGGAATGGGAGTCCCGTCTAGGGACTCTAGCTTATAAGTCCCGGGTCGGCGATGCGCGTGACTCGGTATGGTCCTTCCCAATTCGGGGCCAGCTTCCCTTGCTCAGTTGGTCGGGAGGCTTTCAGCTCTTCTGAGGACAAGGTCCCTGGTCTGAAAGATTTGACTTTGACCCTGGCGTTGTAGTACTGAGCTGTCTTTTGCTGGTACCTCCCCTTCGCCATACACGCACTCGGGCGGCCTCCCTTATTTCCTCGATCAGGTCGAGGTTGCCTCTTGAGCCTGCGAAGAGTTGGAGCCTGGCATCGTGGTGCTCGACTCTTGGAGAGGGGAGCCCAATATCTAGTGGAATGACGGCCCTCCGTCCCATATGTTAGGTTGAAGGGGGTCTCGCCGGTGGGGACGCGGAACGTGGTCCGATAAGCCCACAGGACATTGTACAGGTCTCCGACCCATTGTCCTTTAGATTTGTCGAGCCTGGCTTTGAGACCCTGCAAGATAGTACGATTTGTTACCTCGGTTTCTCCGTTTGTCTGAGGATGCGCGACCGAGGTGAAGCGGTGGTCAATGCCAAGCTCGGAGCAGAACTCTCTGAAATGGATGTTGTCGAACTGGCGACCGTTGTCAGAGATAAGGATGCGGGGAAGCCCGAATCTGCAAATGATGGACTTCCAGACGAAATCCCGCATCTTCTGCTCGGTGATCCGGGCGAGGGGCTCGGCTTCTACCCACTTTGTGAAGTAGTCGATGGAGACGACCAGGAACTTCTTTGCCCGGTGGCCAGTGGAAATGGCCCTAGAATGTCAATTCCCCACTGGGCAAAGGGCCAAGGGAGCTGATAGAAGTCAAAGGAGCCGAGGGCCGGCGCTGAACATTGGCGTTCCTTTGGCACCGGTCGCATCTTTGGACGAAATCCATAGCATCCTTCTGGAGTGTCGGCCAATAATATCCTTGGCGCAGAATTTTATGGGCCAATGCTCGCCCTCTCCAGGATGGTTTCCACAAATCCCTTCGTGGACTTCGCGCAGGGCATAATTAGCTTCCGTTGGGCGAAGGCATCTGAGGAGGGGAGAGGTGAAGGATCTCCGATAGAGCTTTTCCTCGTATAGTATGTACCGGGTGGCGAGGCGCTTGATTCGGCGAGCCTCTCGTTCATCAGCGGGGAGGGTTTCGTCTTGCAGATAGCTGATGAGTTCATCCATCCAGCTTGGCTCGAACTCGGTGCAGAGGGTCTGCTCGGGCTCGTCTGTGCTGGGCTTTTGGAGATATTCCAGTACTGCCTCTTTGGGAAGCTCGCTCATGCGAGAGGACGCCAGCTTTGATAGCTGGTCGGCCCTGAGATTCTCCGACCTGGCACATGTTGAATATGAAAGGATTCCAAGGTCGAGACGAGATCCCGTACCTTCTGAAGATACTTCTGCATGGTCGGGTCTCTGGCTTCGAAGCCGCCCACAATTTGGTTGACGACGAGCTGAGAATCACTGAAGGCCTTCAAGTCCTTCACTCCTAGCTCTTTGGCTAGCTTAAGCCCGGCGACAAGTGCCTCATACTCCGCCATGTTATTTGAAGCAGGAAATTCGAGGCGCAAGGCTTGCTCGGCGACCACCCCTCCGGGCTGGTGAGGATAAGTCCCGCTCCGCTACCCCCCGAGTTTGAAGAGCCATCGACATGCAGAGTCCATGTCAAACTCGGGGTCTGCTCCACCGGTGGCTCAGGTTCAGGCTCGACCTCATCCGGTATGGTGCACTCGACTATAAAGTCTGCGAGTGCTTGTGCTTTGATCGCCGGTCTGGGCCGGTACTCGATGTCGAATTCCCGAGCTCAATGGCCCATTTAGTGATCCGACCCGCACGATCTGATCTCTGCAGGATCTGCTTGACGGCTGGTCAGTCAGCACAGCCACTGTATGAGCTTGGAAGTAGGGTCGGAGCCTCCGAGCCGAGATGACCAAAGCATAGGCGGTCTTCTCAAGCTTGGAGTATCGGGTCCTCGGCGTCCCTTAAGACCCGACTGGTATAATATACTGGCTTCTGGAGTTGCCCTGCTCTCGGACCAGGACCGAGCTTACTGCTACAGGGGGAGACAGCTAGATACAAGTAGAGGAGCTCACCCTGTTGAGGCTTCATGAGCAGGGGAGGGGAAGCCAGTAGGTGCTTGAGCTCTTCAAAAGATTGCTGGCACTCGTCCGACCACAAAAAGTTCTTCCGGCTTCTTGAGGGCTGCAAAGAATGGAAGGCAGCGCTCGGGCCGAGCGGGAGATGAATCTCCCGAGGGCTGCCACTCGGCCCGTGAGCCGCTGTACCTCTTTGACCGTCCTGGGAGGCGTCATCTCTTGGAGGGCTCGGATCTTCTCTGGATTGGCCTCAATTCCTCGTTGTGTAATGATGAAGCCGAGGAATTTGCCGGAGGTGACCCCGAATGCACATTTAGCTGGTTGAGCTTCATCTGGTACTTTCGGAGTGTGGAGAATGCTTCATTGAGGTCGGCTATGTGGTCTTGCGCCACCTTGCTTTTCACCAGCATGTCATCCACGTAGACCTCCATGTTTCGGCCTATTTGGTCTTTGAAGATCCGGCTGACCAGCCTTTGATAAGTTGCCCCGGCGTTTTTCAAGCCGAATGGCATCACCTTGTAGCAGTAGGTTCCCCCCGTCGGTGATGAAGGCTGTCTTTTCCTCATCTTCTGGCGCCATGCGGATCTGGTTGTATCCGGAAAAGGCGTCCATGAATGCCAGCAGCTCGTGACCCGAGGTGGAGTCCACGAGCTGGTCGATGCTGGGAAGTGGAAAGCTGTCCTTCGGGCAGGCTTTATTCAGGTCGGTGTAGTCCACGCACATACGCCACTTCCCGCTGGCTTTCTTGACGAGGACCACATTGGCGAGCCATTCCGGGTAGGATATCTCCCGGATGAAGCCGGCTTCAAGGAGCTTGCCGACCTCCTCGGCTGCTGCTCGTTGTCGTTCAGGGGCGGCGCCTCGCTTCTTTTGTCGCACGGGCTTGCAGGTCGGCTTCACCTGAAGCCGGTGGACCATGACCTCCGGATCTATCCCGGCATGTCTGCAGGCGACCATGCGAAGACATCCATATTGTCCCGTAGGAAGTTGACGAGGCGACTCCTCTCGTGTTCGCCAAGGCCAGAGCCGACCTGCACGGTTAGCTCGGGAAAGTTCTCTCATAAGGGAACTTGAATTAACAACTCACCAGGCTCTACCCGCTCTTTCTGGGGGTTGACCCGTGCCTCCATAACTTCAGTTGAGGGCTGGTCAGTCGTTGGGGCAGGCACCTCGACTGGTCGTCTTGCCTCGTGGGTCGCTAGGTAGCATCGTCTTGCCACCATTTGGTCCCCTCGAACTTCACCGACTCCCTGGCTGGTAGGGAATCGCATCAGCAGGTGGTGAGTTGAGACCACTGCTCGGAGGGCATTGAGTCCTGGCCTTCCGAGGATGGCGTTGTAAACCGAGGGCAAGCGTATTACAAGGAAGCTCATACCCACGGTACTTTCACGAGGGGCGAGCCCGGCCGTGACCAGAAGGTCGATCTCGCCCTCTACTGGGACTGAATCCCCAGTGAATCCAACTAGCGGAGCATTCATCCTCCGTAGCTGTTCTTTTGTCATCCCCATTTTACAATAAGCACCAAAATACAAAACATTCGCCGAGCTTCCATTATCAACCAGGATGCGTTTTACATCAAATTTATTTATGATCATGGAGATGACCACGGCATCATCATGGGGAGTTTCGACTCCCTCTAGATCATCATCTGAGAAGGAGATGGCTTCAGAGGTGCGCGGGCGCTTCGAGGAGGCTTCTTCCCCTGAGGCTTCCCCAGCCGAGGTCCCGCCTCGGATAGTGTTGATGACGCCGGCGATGGGCCTGTTGGCATTTGAACCTTCAGGCTGTGCTGCTCCTTCGGCTGGCTTCTTCCCTTCACGCCGGCCTTGCACAAACCGATCGAGCACCCCTCGGGCGAATGAGTGCTTCGATCTCATTTCGGAGCTGATAACAATCCTCGGTATCATGGCCGTGATCCCGGTGGAAACGGCAATACTTCCGGAGATCACGCCGGATTCTGGTGTCTGGCTTCGGAGGTGGGAGCCGGATGCAATCCCGACTCTCAATCTCCATGAGGATTTCAGCCCGAGGAGCATTGAGGGGAGTTATACTTTTCATACCTCCCTTCGGGTGCACGGGCCTGCAGTGGGAACCTCGGGCGGAGTGGTGACCTCTGCTGTGGCGGTCCTCTCAACCGGGGTGGACTCTTCGGGCGGGGCGGATTCTTAGCTCGTCGCGGAGACGGGCTTCTGGGCTGGCCGCGCTCCTCGCGACGTCTCTTCTTGGGGTTCTGCTCGGTCCCGCCCCGCCTAACGCCACGGCCTCTTCTGCCTTGGCATACTTCCGCGCCCGAGCGAACATTTCGGTGAGGTCCGTGGGAAAATTCTTCTCGATCGAGAAGAGGAATCTGTAGGACCGGGCTCCAGTCTTCAACGCCGACATGGCGATTGACTGGTCAAGCTCCCGGACCTCCCATGTTGCGGCGGTGAACCGGTCCAAGTACTCCTTGAAGGATTCTCCCTCCTTTTGTTTGATATCAGGAGGGAGTCGGATGTCCGCCGCTGGGGCTGGCTGGCGGCAAAGTTGCCAGCAAATTGTCTGCCGAGCTGCTCAAAGGAAGAGACAGTACTCGGCTTCAGCCCGGTGAACCAAAGCGGGCTGGCCCTCGGAGTGTCGCCGGAAAAGCTTTGCACATCATGGCCTCCGAGGCTCCTTGTAAGGGCCATTAAGACCGGTACTCTCCAGGTGGTCAGGGGATCAGCCTTGCCGTTTGTAGGGCTCCACCTGGGGCATCTTGAACCGTAGTGGGACCGGTTCATCTTCGATCTCCGGGGAGAAGGGTGACTTCGTAGTGAACTCGAAGTCGTTATCACGTCCTGATTTTCTCCCGTGGAGTGCCTGGATTTGGCGCTCCGGCTTCTCGACCTTCTTGTCGAGTTCATCATTCTGGAGGATCGCTGGCAGCGGTTCGTTCGAGGCGCAGGTTGCCCTGGAACCGACCTCAGCTTCTGAAGGCTGTGGCCAGCCTCCGGTAGCCTCTGGCTGGGTGTCTCTCTCCAGAGGGAGGCCTGGACTTGGGAGTCCCTGACCTCGAAGGGGAAGTCCGCTTGTAGGAGGCTCCGGTTGAGCTGGAGCCGGAGGAGGCGGTGCCGTTGGGATGCCCCTGGGTTGCAAGCTTTGGACAGCGGTAGCCAAGGCTTGCACTTGTTGCACCAGGGCATCAAACTGCTCCGGCCGAACTTGAGGGGTTGACTCGGCCGGAGGTGGTGAGTTCCGGACGGAATGCTCAGGACTGGGTGGAGGACGTCGAGAGGCATTGGAAGCCCCTTTGCTTCTTAGCTTCATGGCAGCGAACTCGGCCCTTCCTCTAGCGCCAACTGTTGCTGGAAATTGGACCCGGGGGCCGCCGCGAAGCCAGGGGAGGAGGAGCTCCGCCGCCTGAGAGGCGGACGGCGGGGCGCCGGCCGGCCGCGTCCTCCGCTGGGGAGTGGAAGAGAGCAAAGAGGGGTGGTGCGTCCAGTCCTGTCCTGTCCTGCAAAAAAGCCGGTGGCCGGGCTCCCCGGCGCCGGCCCTCCGATGCTTAAGTCAGGGGGAATATGTGGAGAGAGCAGGCAGGAGAGCATTTGGATAAGATAAAGAAGATGAAGAGGATGATGTCCTCAATTGTGTCTGTGCTGTTTGCTTCTTTTCACCCGGTCCAGGAGGGTTCTCTCCGGGGGCCCCCTTCCCTTCTCCCAGGTTTCCTTTTATAGAAGGGGATTACGTTACCTGGGAGGTGGCAGGGGAATTTGTCTCTTTTCGTCATAATTGGGCACGATTTGGCCCATTAATGGCGTAGTGGAGAACGGGACCGAATCAGACCGGAACCAGGGAGTTGTCACGGTCGATCGGACCTGTTGGAGTGGTTGAACCGCCGGCCGTGGTGGGCCTGGGGTCTGTGGATGGTAAGTGCATTTATTACCGAATGAACCGACGGTCAGGGAGAGCCATACGCTTTGATGGTTCAGTGATCCGGAGATCGTCTTGAGCCGTGTTCATTAAATGACTGAGTGCATTGGAGACTTGAGGGAGTCTCATGCATTAATGGCAGGTCGTGCCGAATACCTGCGGAGATCTTATGCCTTGATGGCTTGGAGATAGTGGCAGGTTGTAGTAGAGTCGCGTGTATAGCCGCCGGACCTTTCGAGAAAGCTAGGCGGGGAGGAGTATTAGTTAAGGCATCGGCTCGGCAAGAGTGCCGAGCCGAGCTGGTCGCCCAGAGGGGCGCCCTGTGGCGGGGTTGCTTCTAGTACTTCTGGTCGACGCCCTTTGGGCGAGCACCTTCTAGCCGAGCGCCTCTATTTGGCGCTGTCTCTGGTCGGCGCTTCCTAGTTCGAGCGCTTCTCTGGTCGGCGTTCTTCTGGTCGGCTCTTTCTAGCCGAGCATCCCTACTTGGTTATTTTGGTTGGGCGCCTCTTGGCGCTCTCTCTGGTCGGCGTCCTTTAGTCGAGCGCTTTCGTGGCGGTATGACTTGGAGTTTTTCCCCCAACAATAACAAAAGTAAAATATTTGCTACTAAGACATGAAGTTCTTGTTAGGCTGAATAAATTTATATGCACTAATTATAATGGCCTAGAAGTTGAAACCATATTTTTAGATTTAAATGAAACTTTAGTTTCTTTTTCTAGTTGGCATGCATCATAGATTTTATCTTTTTCAAAAATTTAATTTTGGTAGACCTATAGCTAAATCTTTTTTAGCTAGTTTTGAACTTAGGTTCATGCAAGTATGTGCTAATCTATGATGTCACAATCAACTAGTCTCATTGATTTGAACTTAGGTTCATGCAAGTATGTGCTAATCTATGATGTCACAATCAACTAGTCTCACTGATCTTGGCATTCAAGGCTACCAAGCATTGCATGTCTTTTATGGATAGATGGTCAAGATTGACGAAGTGTATATTACCATGCCAATACTTTGTAAATCTTAGGTCATTATCATTGGACTAGACACAATGCAAATGGAGGATTCAAATGTAACTTTAAAGCCTTTATCATATAATTGATTGATACTTAAAAGATTATGTTTTAGGTGATTTACTAACAAAACATGTTCAATAAATGAAGAGGGAGTGATACGAATTTTACCAACTCCAATGATCTTTTCTTTGCTGTTGCCACCAAAGGTGACCACCCCTCCTTCTTTTCTTTAAGAAAAATGAAATGAGATTCATCCCTTGTCATGTGTCTAAAGCACCCACTGTCCAAGTATCATTTTCTATTAGCTCCATGAGCTGCTAAACACACCTCATCCTCATGAGCCATAGGGCATAGGTTTGCTGCTTCTTGGATTTCTTTTTTGAGCTTAATTCATCGTTCTCACTCCAAGCAGCAACCATTGCTTTCTTCTATGCTTTTTTAGAGTTTTTTTAATAGCGGGCAGTCTGCTCTAAAATATACTAATTTTTTTGCATTCGTAGCATATTAGCGGCTACCCTTTATCTTTCTCTTTATTGGGCTCCCGCTTAGCCAAAGGTCTTTTTTTTGCTATTTTCTTCTTATAAATCTTTCGAACTTTGTCATTATTAGAGCCATCTCTTTATTTCCTTCATATTTTTTACTCTCATCTTCTTTTTGAGCATTTGATTCAAGTGCGATGGTCCTTCTCTTCTTTGATTTATCTTCTTAAAGGTTCTACTTTATAGACGGTTTGTGAGTCATCAACGAACCCAGCAGTTCTTCTAGAGGAAGGGCGTTGAGATCCTTTGCTTCTTAGATGGCTATGACTTTGGCTCCCACATTCTTGATAATGATCTAAGAATCTTTCTTACCAAATCACTATAAGAATATAATTTACCAAGACCTTTAAGGTCATTTATATTATTTGTAAAATGAGTAAACATATCAAAATAAACTCACTGGACTCTATTTTAAATAACTTATAGTTACGTACAAGCATATTGATTTTAGATTCTTTAATCTTCTTAGTGCCTTTGTGAGTTACTTCCAGCCTATCATAGATTTTTTAGTAGATGAGCAAGTAGATATACGATTAAATTTATTTATATCTAATAAGAAAATAAAACATTCATGGCCTTAGCATTTACCTGTGCCATCTTCTTATCTAGTTCATCCCATTTTTCTTTAGGTTTGAAAAGAGACACACCATCAATGATCTTTGTGGATGTGTAAGGTCCATCAACTATGACTCTCCACATATCATAGTCTAGTGCTTGAATAAAAATGACATGCGAGCTTTTCAAAAAGTGTAGTTGGTGCTATTAAATAGAGAAGATCTATTTGTGGACTAACCCTTGAGAAAAGAGCCACCAATTGGGGCTGCCTGGTTAGTTCAATTAGTGGCTTGAGTACCCGGCTCAAATATCACCTGTTGCCTAGCTATGCAACCAAGAGGAGGGTGAATTAGGTTTTTTTCAAAAACTTTAGCTAATAATGCAGCGAAATTAAATACTTAATAGATAAATCCTGATATCAGCAAACAAGCACTAAGTGAATATGCAAAAAAAATAAAAGTAAGAAAAACAAACAAAACAAACACAACAGATTTATAGTAGTTCGATGCCAACTCTATACCTACTCACTCTCCAAGATTTTCTTCTTAGAAATCTCATTATAGTCTATAGACCAGATTACAAACCCAGTTGTTTGCTGGGTTTACAACCAAACTCAGTTGATTTTTTAAGGTCAATCAATCAAAATTTACAACAAATTATTTTTCAGGTTTACAAACAACCTAGTTGATTTTCTAGAAAATCAACCAAAATCTACACTTATTATTTTTCAGGTTTACAATCAACGCAGTTGATCAACCAAAATCTTTACAATCTAATTTTGAGTTTGGATGGACCTTTTTTTCAAGTTTTAATTTTTGAAACTTTTTACAACAATGATAGAAGAATTTAAGCACAACAAATATAGCTTCAAAATAATAAATATGAAACATTACATGGGGCTAGATTCTATTGGTTGACTTGAATACTCTTGAAGGCGCTTCACCAACTCTCTGACGTCGAATATGTGATTATTCAACATGCAATGAAAGCCCTTGACTGATATTCTCTTTGAAGCCCTCTTTTTTTTCTTTCTTTTTCTTACTCTGATGGATTTTTCTTTATAACACCTTTGCTCTCTTTTTTCTTTGATGTTTCCATGCATTTATACTTTTTATAAAGGTTGGAACATTTTTCTAGTCATTAGATAGTTAATAGATCTGTTGTGAGATGAAAATAACTATTCCGATTCATTGGAAAAGTTAGCTATTACTGTTGTTAGGTGTAGAGAGGTCAGCTCGCTGTTTTCTAAGGTCGACTCAAGATTTTCAGAAGTTGACTCATGATCTCAGGAGTCATCTCAAGCTTGCTTCTTTTTCTGCTGCGCTCTGTCTGTATTCTAATGCATTTGTGGAGTTGGCTCTCTCAGTTCAGGGGTCGACTCATCAGATGACTGGAAAGACTCGTTGTTTTTAGAGATCGATTCTTCAAGAAACCAAGTTTCATTGCTTTCTATCTTTTCAATATGGCCATTCTAGGGTCGACTCGACTGCTTTCAGGGTCGACTCTTGTTTGGCTGGAGTCGACTCGTGAATTTCTTGGGTCGATTTGTCAATATGATGATTTTTTTAGCTCTCTATCTTTTCTCCATGGCCATTCAGGAGTCGACTCTCTTTTGTCTGGGTCGACTCTTGCTAGGCTGAATTTAATGGGTTGACTCATCGATGTGATAAAATTCTTGGTTTTCTATTTGTGTTCTCAGACTGTTCTAGGGCCGACTCACAATCTGTTTGAGTCAGCTCGTGAAGATGCATCAGTCAGTGATAGTGTACCGGGGTCGACTCTTGAGGTAGCTCAGGTTAAAATTTTCTGTCTTGTGTGTGAGATTTTAAGGAATATTTTTATAGCCTTTTGGAGTTTGCTTCAAATTGATGATCTTCTTTTGAAAGTAGTTGAAGGCTTTCTACTTTGCTCTATGAAATTTATTACCTTAAATGCAAAGCAAATAGTTTCATCAACTTTTTGGCTCAACTACTTTGCATCATCAAAATCAACCCTTTAGGGTCAACATGGATAGTCGCCAGGATTGCTACCGGTAAAGCATGCAATCATCATCCCAGAAATCTAACTAGTAATGATACTACTTTAGAAAGGGCATATGCCAGCACACAATCACAAATGCACTTTCTAGAAGATTTTAGTTGATAATATAGCCTTGCCTGATCGGCTTCTCGACTCGCCTTGGCTAGTCGGTTTCACCTGAGGAAAACTGCTTCCTTCACTAGAGCAGATGAAGTCTCCTCAACCTCAAAATTGGGGGGCAAGTGATATACCTCAAGACAGATATCTGCTGATGAAGCAAATCGATCAATGAAAGCTCATGACCTAATTATGGGCTGACCATTCAAAACTTGTCACGTGGCCAACCCAAACAACCTATGGGGTATCCTCTACATTTCAAATTCTCCATCCAATTGGCAACAAGTCGACCATGATCAATAATTGCTTCCTAACAAACACAATACCCAAGCAAATCCCTGAGATCGAGAAGCACAAGCATGATTCACAGGCGAGATATGCAGTTTGTTACTTTATCAACCAGCATATTGCCTCGAACTACTAGCAACGGGCTTTGGCCCTCAACTATATATTGCATTCCCAAGGTTCTCGAGATAAATTCTCTTTCAACTCTCTTATACTGCTTCTCTGCTCCCTCAGACCTCCTCCTATTTTATAAGAGCATTGTTTGACTTAGGCATTGGAGGGTCTCCTATCGGACATGCTCTGGTCGGTGGACTTTTTTGTTTTTGTTATTTTAAATTAGAATTAGTATCGGAGAACCAGTCGAAGTCGTTCCTTCCCCATCCAATGCCAACTTGTAGGTGCTTGGGATCAAGATTATTACCGATTAAGTGTAGCTGCCATCGGATCATCCCAGTGGAAGCGTAAAGGGACCCTAATAACTCAGCGTCTAGGTTAGGCCAGTTTTCTGCAGCAATACCACCCATTGGCAGCTTAGATTACCAGGTTGTCAGTGATTCATATAATCCATTAGGGGTAGGCGGTCAATCACCAAATTCTATGCAAAATTGATATATTAAGTAGTAATATAGAAATGGATTCATATCAATTTTTTGAAAGTGAATCCTAGGTTCTTCGGTGTTAAGCATGCTGATTTTTTTTTTTTTGAAAACTATGGCTGAACCTGATCGGGCTGCCTACGTACCCCTTCATAAGGGGGATCAAGCCATACGTAGTTCTTTTTAAGTTTCAAAAACGCAGCAAAAAATGAATCAAACAATTTAATTCATGCATGCTTATAAGATCAAATCTAGAAATCAGCACATTAAGAACACATAGGATTATGCCGGAATCGTTTAAACAATTATGCTAAAACTTTCATGCATGATTAACTATCAGATCTGAAACTTAAAAATTCTATTCCAATTAATCTACGAATATCCATTGAATGGATTCTGGAGATATCTCCATGAGGAGCCCCAAAAGAGGGTAAACCTCGGAGAATCGGACCTAGATCTTGACACCATAATAAAAGATTAATATAGGATTAATACCTTTTATGATGGATGAAACTTGTGGATCGGATCTTCTACTTCGCAGCCACGCACACGAATGGTCTCTACGAGAAGTACATGCGAAGTTCCTGAAAAGATCCAATCCTGCGGAAGTGCTAGCTTACGCAGAATTTCTTGAGGCTGAAATTTGATCTTCCAACCCTATCAACTTTTGAACCGCCTTCTTGGAAGAACTTGGATTAAAGGTTTGGAGGGATTGAAGAGGACTTAGATCTGATCTAAATCATTCATCATGTTGCCACTTTCCTCTTTCAATTTCGAAATTTCCATGCCCCCAATCAGATCAGAGGGTCACGTGGTAATTTTGTGGTGATTAAATTCGAAATTCAACCTTAATTAGAAGTGAGATAAAGATAAGGATGACATATGCCATGAAAAGAGAGAATTTGATCTTATCCAATTTTTTTCACGAATTTATCTCTCCATTTCGACCCATCTAATGATGAAAGAGGTCTCTGATGTTGCCAAGTGTCCGATGGCATCATTAAATAAATTAAATTAATTTTTAATCATATTAAAAATCAATTTATGGTGCCATGCATGGATATGTGACAAGTGGATTTCAAGATCCGAACAGTTTCAGATCAAACCCATTTAATTTAATTAAATCCTAACAATTAGAATGATCCAATTACCATGGGTTGAACCTAATCCAATTAGGTCAATCCCTAATTAAGCACAAATTTAATCTAATTTAATTTGGTCAACCTAGGTCCTCTTGATTCAGACCTAATCCAATCAGGTTAAAAACCCTGATTGAGCCCAGAATTGAATCTAATTCAATTTGGCTCATCCTTAGTCTAATTACTCAATCCAATTGAGTTCATTAGCAATCTAATTACTAATTAATCCTTCGATAATTACTTTAATTATTTTATAAGATAATTTGCCAATCGAATTGACCAAATTACCCCTGAATGATTCTTAATCATTCATCAGCCTTCTTGATCAATCAGGAATCTTCTATGCGTGTGACCTCATAGGTTCGAACCTAAGCCGGTAGTATAGGAACAACTTCCTACACTAATTGATGTGACCATCTAGCAATGGTACCCGACGTCTAGATAGGCCGAATATATGCGAAGCAAATATTCTGGAACCCTGAACTATGGTTACTGTATAATTCAATCCCTTTGACTCCTAATGCCAGGATGACTTAGAGCTCACTGTCAACCCTATAATTAGTACATCCATTATGTGATTAACTTTAGATATCCCGTGACTCTTCACTGGGATTACCTGGCCAAGGTTTTGCTAAATTAATCACAAGACATTATCTCCTGTTTTCAGGAGGGGTCAATTCCATCTCGACTCACAACTGACTACGCAAGTACTTGACTGCACCCAGTGACCTTCCGTCGCTAAATTAGAAATCTAGGTAGTCCGGTACCAAAGTACAATGAGTTGCTTGCTAGTCACAGATTGCGGTACCAAGTCAGAGGGCCAAACTTATATCCATATCCACTCGAAACATCTCTTGACAGTAGAGCATTCCTGAATTGGTCACGTTCAGTGAAATGTACTTCTACACTTCACGTGTGTGGCATACCAGTGTCTCCACACTCCTTGGTTAAGAGGACAACCAACGTATATGTCACACAACGACCTAATCTCGATAATGCTGTCGTCCTTGTAACAACATATCATTTGGTCGCGAACTAGTTTAAGGACTCGAAGATAAATCCTCCTTTATCATTAATAAGTCCTAAGGACTTCATCATATAAGAGTCCATTTGAAGATGTAAAATGATGAATAATGCCAAAAAATACTTTATTGATTTGTCAATTCATTTACAAAATTCAATCATCAAAATGCTGACGATTGATATTTAGGATACAATTTCCAACAACTTCCACTTAGCCTAAAGCCAATCGGCGCAGTATCTAATACCCATCTCCGACTTGTGCTCGTTGAACTCTTTGATGCCGAGAACTTTGGTAAATGGGTCAGCCAGATTTTCTTTTGTGTCGATCTTCTGAAGATCAATATCACGTCGTTCGATGATTTCTCGAACCAAGTGGTAGCGACATAGAATATGCTTGGTCCGCTGATGTGCTTTGGGTTCTCTTGCTTGAGCTATGGCTCCAGTATTGTCACAAAATATAGGTACTGGACCATCAATGGAGGGTGTCACTCCAAGCTCGGTGATGAACTTTCACAACCATACAGCTTTCTTGGCGGCATCAGATGCTGCGATGTATTCTGCTTCACATGTAGAATTTGCCACTGTATGCTGCTTGAAACTCTTCCAGCAGATGGCCCCACCCTTAAGAGTAAAGATATATCCCGACACACTCTTGCTATCATCTTGATCTGACTGAAAACTTGAATCGGTATATCCCTCAAGTTTTAAGTCAGAATCACCATAGACAAGCCACTGGTCTTTAGTATTTCTCAAATACTTAAGAATGGTTTTTACAACCTTCCAGTGGTTGCTACCTGGATCAGACTGGTATCTGCTCACTACTCCTAGTGAGTATGCCACGTCTGGTCTAGTACATGTCATGGCATACATTATAGATCCCACTGCCGAAGCATATGGAATTCTATCCATACTCTCTCTTTCTTGAGGGGTTGTCGGACAATCCCTTTTAGAGAGATTAATTCCATGCCCTATCGGAAGATAGCCTTTCTTAGAATTAATCATACTGAACCTCTTCAGTATAGTATCAATGTATGTAGATTGGGATAATCCAAGCAATCTTCTAGATCTATCTCTATAGATCTTCATCCCTAGGATGTAAGATGCTTCTCCCAAATCCTTCATGGCAAATTGAGATGATAGCCAAACCTTTATTCCTTGTAATGCAGGAATGTTATTCCCGATTAAAAGAATGTCATCCACATACAAAACAAGAAATATGATAACTGAACCATTTGCCCATTTATAAATGCAAGGTTCCTCTTCATTCTTAATGAAGCCATATGATTTGATCACCTTATCAAATCGTATGTTCCAACTCCGTGAAGCTTGCTTTAATCCATAAATGGATTTTTGAAGCTTGCACACCTTAGACTCATCTGCAGATATAAAACCTTCAGGTTGCATCATATACACCTCCTCTTCTAAATCTCCATTTAGAAAAGCGGTTTTAACATCCATCTACCAGATCTCATAATCTAAGTGTGCTGCTATCGCAAGCATAATCCGAATGAATTTGAGCATTGCCACAGGAGAAAACGTCTCATCATAGTCAATACCATAACGTTGATGATATCCCTTGGCAACCAGACGGGCTTTATAGGTCTCTACTTTGCCGTCTGCGCCCCGTTTTCTTTTGAAAATCCACTTACACCCTATGGGTTTAATCCCTTCGGGTGGGTCAACTAATGTCCATACATCATTGACCTTCATGGATTCCATTTCGGATTGCATGGCTCCAAGCCATGCATCAGAGTCATGCCTCTGCATAGCATCCATATAGGTGATCGGATCCTCATCATTTTCATCAAGTTCGATAGGATCCCCGTTCCGGACCAAGAAACCGTAGTATCTGTCCGGCTGACGTGGTACTCTACCTGATCGCCTTAATGGTGCATCTAAGATGGGTTCTGGATCTGATCTAATCAAATTCGACTCAATTGGTTTAGTGGATGGTTTCGGATCTTCTACATGTTGAACTTCCCTAAGCTCAATATTAGAGCTTTTAGTTCCTTCACTAAGAAATTCTTTATCTAAGAAAACAGCTCTATTGCTTACGAACAACTTTTGTTCTTCAGCAAAGTAGAAGTAATATCCTTTAGTTTCTTTAGGATAACCAACAAAGAAACATCTATCAGACTTGGGTTCAAGTTTGTCTGTTTTCAAACGTTTGATATATGCCGGACATCCCAAACCCTAAGGTGAGAGAGCATTGGCTTACGTCCAGTCCACATCTCATGTGGTGTTTTATTTACAGACTTACTTGGAATCTTATTTAGAATGTAGCAGGCTGACTCAAGTGCATATCCCCAAAAGGATATGGGCAGACTTGCAAACCCCATCATGGATCGAACCATGTCTAACAGAGTTCGATTTCTTCTTTCTGATACACCGTTATACTCTGGTGTACCAAGAGGAGTCTGTTACGGGGGAACTTAGCCACCATGCCCCACGTGACCGGCACGCGCGCCCAGGAAGACTACGGCAGCCCCTTGATCCAGCAATCCGACCCCGAGTCGGACATCTTCGGCTCCGCAGCCCGACCCCGAGTCGGCTGCCCCTTGATCCAGCAATCCGACCCCGAGTCGGATATCTTCGGCTCCGCAGCCCGACCCCGAGTCGGCTGCCCCTTGATCCAGCAATCCGACCCCGAGTCGGATATCTTCGGCTCCGCAGCCCGACCCCGAGTTGGCAGCCCCTTGATCCAGCAATCCGACCCCGAGTCGGACATCTTCGTCTTCGCAGCCCGACCCCGAGTCGGACATCTCTCGACAACGACAGGCTATTCCCCAGAGGCACGCCGCAGCCTCCTGCTCCACTACTCCCTGCAACGGTTGTATCTGGCGCTGCTCCACGATCCCCTGTAACGGCCGTACAAGGCGGAGCTCCACTACGCCCTGTCATGTCCGTACCCAGCGCTGCCCCACGACGCCCTGTAACGGCCGTGTCAGTGGCAGCTCCATCGTGCCCCACGATGACGAACCCCCCTGAAGGACCCCCCAGCCTGGTATATATGCGGCTGGAGGGAGAAGGGGGGGTAAGCAAGAACTTCCAGTGCATTCTCTTACTTGCTACTATTATCTCCTTCTCCTCCAATCTCCTCTGACTTGATCGTCGGAGGGCCCCCACTACCCCAGTGGTGGTGCGAGGCTTGCTTGCAGGTTTCTCGGTGGAAGGTGGAGCGCAATCAACACCAACCAAGGCAACTCAAACGGAACCCCGTTCACACCGCTGTGCCAATCGTTCTCGGTTTGGACCACCAGCAACAGTTGGCGCTAGAGGAAGGGACCGAATCTCAGAGCGATCGTAATGGCACGGCGAGGTGGTCGTGGAGCTTCCAATGCCTCCGGTCGCGGGGCCTCTCGCGCCTCCGGTCGGGAGGCCGCTGCGTCTCCAACACATTCTCAGCAACACTCCACCGCTCCACCTCCCATTCAGATGGTCGAAGCCGCTCAGTTCGACCAGTTAGCCCAGCAGGTTCGCACCCTCGCGGAGGCAGTGCAGAACCTGCAGGGTGTGATGTCTCGGGCGCCGCAGCGGGCCCAGGAGCCGCTGCTCCCTGAGCGCTCACCTGTCCTCCTCAACCCGCGCTCCTTCCTCTCCCATGGGGAGGAGCGCCGGCACGAGGAAGATTCTCGAGCACGGTCCATTCTGCCGGGACCTTCCCATCGGAGCTGCGCGGGGTACGAGAGGCGGGCCCGGGCGCGTTCCCAGACCCCCCAGTCCTCAAGGAACCCGCGCTCCAGTCGGTCCCCCTCTCGGTGCTCCTTGTCTCCCACCCATCGGTCGCGCTCCCTGGACCGGCGGGTGGACGATCTCCACCGACAACTCCAGGTCCTAAAGGGCCACTCCAAAGATCCCTTCGCCGACTTGGAGATCTCCTCCCAGCCGGCGCTTGCCTCGAGGATCCTGCGGACCCCGAATCCGCCGGGGTTTAAAATGCCGGCGATCGAGCCCTATGACGGGGCGGCGGACCCGCGGGATCACGTCGAGAGTTTCAGGACCCTTATGCTCCTCCACGGAGCATCAGATCCTCTCCTCTGCAAGGCCTTCCCGGCGACCCTCCGTGGCCCGGCAAGCGCGTGGTTCGCCGGCTTGGAGGCTAACTCAATCCAGTCCTTCGACCAGTTTACTCGCCTCTTCATCACCCATTTCGCCGTCAGTAGCCGGCGGCGACTGGTCTCCGACTCCCTCTTTGATGTCCGGCAAAACGAGGGAGAAAGCTTGCGGGATTATCTTACCCGCTTCAAAAGGCTACGCTGGAAGTCCGGAACCTGAGCCAGGAGGTGGCTCTTTCAGCCCTGAAGCGTGGCTTCCGAAAGGGCAGACTCACCTTCTCCCTGGACAAACGCCTGCCGCGGAGCTTCCCGGAGCTGTTGTCCCGGGCGAACCAGTATGCGGACGCCAAGGAGGCGGCCGCCCACCGGAGCAAGGAGGCCGCCGAGATCCCTCCAAAGCTCGGAAAGAAAAGGCGGAAAAGAGGCAGCCAGAGGAGGAAGCCCGACGCCTCAACGTCGGCGCAGAAGCCTGTCGCCGGCGAAGGAACCACGGCGCCCTACGCCCTCGTTCTCCGCCCCGACGTTTTCAACCGGTACACTCCTTCCTACTCCCCGGGCCCAGATCCTCATGGAAATCAAGGGGCGGAGGACCTCCCAGGTCCCGAGATAGATGAAGAAGATTCCTGGGAGGAGGCCCTCTCGGGCGTACTGTGTGAGTACCACCGGACCACGGCCAACGACACCGACAGAAGACTGCTCCAGCTTCGGGACGGAGATCGAGGCTTCTCATCCGCCCGAGGCGTCTCGGTCGATATTGAACGACCGACGTCCCCCCGCAGACCCGCATCCGGCGCCGACCCGGCCCCTCAGGAGCCTCGGGAGCAG